>NC_072427.2:148750000-149010000 GCF_028878055.3 Symphalangus syndactylus
CTGCACTACAACCTGGGCAACAGCGAGACTCGGTCTCAAAAAAAAAAAAAGGATGGTCAACCATGGAACTCCCCCTCCTCTGACCTTCCTGTATGTGACAGAAGTTTCTTATTGCTTAAAAATGTTTGGGTTGGGTGCAGTGGCTCATGCCAGTAATCCCAGCACTTTGGAAGGCCAAGGTGGGTGGATCACTTGAGCCCAAGAGTTCAAGACGAGCCTGGGCAACATAGCGAAACTCTGTCTCTACACAAAAATTCCCATACACAAGAAAATTACCCTGGCGTGGTAGCACCACCTGTAGTCCCAGCTACTCGGGAGGGTGAAGTGGGAGGATCGCTTGAGCCTGGGAGGAGGAGGCTGCAGTGAGCTGTGATTTTGCCACTGCACTCCAGCCTGGGTGACAGAGCAAGACCGTGTCTCTAAAAAAAGTTTGACTTTGGGCTTCTGATGCTTGTCACCCAAAACATCCTCACGTAATGTGCAGCTTCAGATGGCCATAGAAGGCCAAGCAAAGTAGCAATGGGTGCAATGAGGGGTGCAATGCCAGCTGCTAGAGCAGACAAGCCCAGGAGTCCTAGTGTTTAGTACAAGATATCCTGACCGGGCGCGGTGGCTCACGCCTGTAATCCCAGCACTTTGGGAGGCTGAGGCGGGCAGATCACGAGGTCAGGAGATCGAGACCATCCTGGCTAACATGGCGAAATCCCATCTCTACTAAAAATACAAAAAATTAGCTGGGTGTGGTGGCAGGCACCTGTAGTCCTAGCTACTCAGGAGGCTGAGGCAGGAGAATGGCTTGAACCCTGGAGGCAGAGGTTGCAGTGAGCCGAGATCACGCCACTGCACTCCAGCCTGGGCGACAGTGCGAGACTCCGTCTCAAAAAAAAAAAAAAAAAGATACCCCTCACTGCGTCCCCACCAGTGCACAAGCAGTCCTGCCGAGGTGCCTTTCACAAGGCCATTCAGGGATCCAAGATCCTTTCTTCCTTCCTCTAGATTCCTCCATTCAGCTGTTAGAGAAGAAAGAGCCAAGAAGACACACCTGCTTCTGTACTGGAAGTTACGCTCACCACTTCCACTTTTATTCCACCAGCAAGAAGTGGTCCCATCATCCCTTGCAGATGCAGGGAGACTGGCTGGGCAGCCCCTTCCAGCACTGACTGCACCCTCCATAAAGGGGGCCGGGCTTCTGGCAGTCAGCAGGAGGTCTCTGCCACAAGGTCTGATGATGGGTTGATGAGGCTTTGAGCTGGGCGTTGGAGGGAAGGAAGGACCTCATGAGGAAGAGAGGGAGGGACTCTAGGTGGGTGGTGGTGAGCACAGTATGTGTTAAGATAAACAGCTGATTCAGGCCCAGCGTGGTGGCTCACACCTGTAATCCCAGCACTTTGGAAGGCTGAGGTGGGTAGACCACCTGAGGTGAGGAGTTTGAGACCATCTTGGCCAACATGGCAAAACCACGTCTCTACTAAAAATACAAAAATTAGCTGGGCGTCATGGTGGGCACCTGTAATTCCAGCTACTAGGGAGGCTGAGGCACAAGAATCGCTTGAACTCGGGAGGCGGAGCTTGCAGGGAGCCAAGATTGCACCACTGCACTCCAGCCTGGGCTACAGAGTGAGACTCCGTCTCAAAAAAAAAAAAAGAGCTGATTCAAAGGAGATCGAGATCCAGTTGGGGTAGGGTCTGCATTTGGTGTGAAGAAGTCTATAAATTTGGGTAAAAAGAGACCCAAATATAGGGGCCCTGCATGTCTGAGTCAATCTACCCTTGTCACGTGTTCCCCGGAGTTAACTTGGAACCGTTGTGCAAAACGGGCTCCATCTGGGTCCCCACCTGTAAAGCATCAGGGATGAGGCTGAATCCCATGATATCCAATGGCATGGGTAAAAGAAGACCTTTTGTTTATTTCTGAGGAGGTGGAGTAAGAGAAGGGAAAATTTACAGGTCCAGCAAGGGTCGGCAAGACAGAGTTGGCATGTGCCAGAGAAGGGACCCTGGCATTTATTTGCAGGGCAAATATGAAAGCAGCCTTATTAAGGGAAGGACCCACAGCCTGCTCGGGGCCAGGCAGTCTGGATTTGAGTGCTAACTGGTGACAGCTGCCGGAACAAGCCCATGCCCTGGAGACTCCCGGACCAGGGAATGCTGCAATTCCCTGTTAAGCTACTAGTTGTGGGCAGCTGAGCTTGGGGTGGCTCCTCCCACTCAGAGAAGGGGAATCCTGGATCCCAGTGAGCTGTTCGTGCATGCAACCCAGCTCAGAGTCACTTTCCGACAACCTGGCTCCTGGCACAACTGGAAGCTGAGGATTCTGTAATCTTTTGGTGAGGTGGAGTTCAACACTCTTACGTTTCAGTCAATAGGATTCCACAGGAAAAATGCCGTGTATTGTGTGTTTCCTATGTGCCAAGCACGTTGTACTTGCACCTGGTAGGTGGAACAAGCAGGGTTGGTGGGTTGCAATCTTAAAGCACCTTTCTTCTGTCTCACGTTTTTCCTAAATTGTGGTCAGTGGGGGTAGTTGTTCCCTGGCTCAAGATAGATATGTGACCAGTCTCAGGCTTTCTTGATCCCTTTTAGGGTGAAGTCCCATAGTGACTTCAGGCTGCAAAACACAGTCTTAATTCTAGAATGATGATGCTCAATTGTAGGTAACTGTCAAAGATTCCGATTATATTCAAGTTATGACAGCTTTCCCTCTGCTGGGAGAAGCCAGGCTGTGGGAAAGAGGGGGTGGCCAGCTTTTCCTTTCTTGCTTGCTCACCTAGGGCAAATTTTAAGAGTCGCCTCTCCACAGCCCCTAGAGTCACCAGCAACAGCTGGGACATGCCCCCTCCTCAAGGTCTGAGCCCCAACTCTGCAGAGCCCCTCCTCTGGGCTTCTAGGATCTGATAATCCCATCTCTTCCTTCTGTCCCGCAGCCCTAGGGCTGGCAGCTGTTTTCCCTGGCTATGATTTCTGCTTACTTCTTTGTTCTCTTAGTGATTTTTCAATACTTGCTTAACCAGTTTCCTACATTAAATTCTCTCTGATGAATTACCTGTTTTGGATTCTGTTTTCTTGGCTAGACTGTGTTTGTACATTGGTTATTCAACAATTTCCAACCTACTACAATTGAAAGGAGGTATAAGTTATACTAGATATAATAGCTAACTCTTATTATAGAGAAAATGATGAAACATTTGCTTGTGTCAGCCAGGGCTGAAAACATACTCCTCTCCTTGGGAGAGAGAGATTTGAAATAACTGAAGTGCCATTACCCTCCTTCTCTGTATTTGCTTTAAACCCAGAGAGTATTCAAGATGTCATTCATGACCAAACGCCTATTACACCTTCCAACACTTTGGTATCTGCAGGAGGATCTCGGAACATGGGAGGTGATGGGGGACTCCATGCTGGCCCAGAAGGAAATGAAGGGCAGCCTGATATAAAATGGTTGTGGCCACTGAATTTGGGTCTAGGTTTTTCTAGGTCTGGCTGGGGCAGGGTGCATGGCAGAAGAGTTAGAAGTTCCCCTGAGTCTCTTTCAACATCAGGGGATTGTGATGAAGAGGTATCCATGCCAATGAGGGCTCCCGGAGAAGCTAGAGATAAGGTGTTGCTGATTCCAGCACTGATGGGGACTTGAACTCCTATGTGCTTTCTATCTCCAAGAGCTTAGAGAAATGTAGGTCTCCAAGCAAATACTCAGGAAACCAGCTCTCTTGTTTCCAAGAGATTCAGGGGATTCCTAACTTTAATTTGCTGAGTACTGTCTTTGCATTTCATCTTCATTCTCCTGCTCATTTTCTTCATCACTGATAACTCTTTTAAGAAAAGATTAAGAAAAGTGGATCAGGGTCGGGTGCAGTGGCTTATGTCTATACTCCCAGCACTTTGGGCTGAGGTGGGTGGATCACTTGAGGTCAGGAGTTCGAGACCAGCCTGGTCAACACGGCAAAACCGTGTCTCTACTAAAAATACAAAAAATTAGCCAGGCGTGGTGGCGCATGCCCGTAATCCCAGCTACTCAGGAGACTGAGGCAGGAGAATTGCTTGAACCTGGGAGGCAGAGGTTGTGGTGAGCCAAGATTGTGCCACTGCACTCCAGGGTGACAGAGTGAGACTCTGTCTCAAAAAAAAAAAAAAAAAAAAAAAAATGTTGGGAGTACAGGTGTGAGCCACTGTGCCCGGCTCTAATGCTTCTTAACCTTAACTGACTTTCTTTTATGTGCTCCACATTTTTGGTCAGAAGCTTCAGAAATGTCATCAGTTTTAGTGCAGTCTTAAACAAAGCTGTGACTTTACCATAAACCTTAATCAAAGTTGTATCATCTCATGTCAGCATCGTGACTCTGGCCCGCATCTCACTGAGCAACCCCGACTCCTCATGGGAGTTCATGGAAGCCACGGCCACCCAGCACTGCCACAGCAAGAAGGCCAGCAGGTGCATAACTGACCTGCAGATGAATCCAGCACCTATTCAGGAATATGCTCTCTACTGTCTCTCTCTTTTTTTTTTTTTTTGAGACAGAGTCTCACTCTGTTGCCCAGGCTGGAGCATAGTGGCGTGATCTCAGCTCACCACAACCTCCACCTCCTGGGTTCAAGTGATTCTCCTGCCTCAGCCTCCCAAGTAGCTGGGACTACAGGCGCCCACGACCAAGCCCAGATAATTTTGTGTATTTTTAATAGAGACAGGGTTTCACCATGTTAGCCAGGATGGTCTCGATCTCCTGACCTCATGATCTGCCTGCCTTGGCCTCCCAAAGTGCTGGGATTACAAGCATGAGCCACCACGCCTGGCCCTGGCCTGGTATGTTTTATTAGCTCCAATTTATATGAGGAAACTGAGGCCCAAGACACGCTAGTCGAGTGTCTGAGACAGAAGTTGTACATAGGTCTATTTCCCGTGTCTCTGTGCTTTCTACTGTAACCGTGCTCTTCTCCAGGCTTGCTGGAACTTTGTGGTCCCTGGCATCAGTGACTCTTTTCTTTGGCCCTGTTTCTCCATATGTTAAGAGTAGAGAACGATCCCCATGCCTCCCCAGCTCCCACTGTGGTACAGAGGATCAGTTGTTCAGCCCAAACTATGCTGAGGTCTGTGAGCACCGCTGCCTGTCCTTGCTGGGCACGTTAGCCTCCCTGGGTCACGCACTGCCTTGCTTGGCCAGGTCAGCTCTGGGTCCTCGACGCCTTGCAGAGTAGTGGAGATTCTACACTGGAATAAGCGCTGATCCTGACCAGGCATGGTGGCTCACGCCTGTAATCCTAGCACTTTGGGAGGCCGAGGCGGGTGGATTGCCTGAGCTCAGGAGTTCGAGATCAGCCTGGGGAACACAGTGAAAAACCTGTCTCTACTAAAAATACAAAAAATTAGATGGGCGTGGTGGCATGTGCCTGTAATCTCAGCTACTCAGGAGGCTGAGGCAGGAGAATCCCTTGAACCCGGGAGGTGGAGGTTGCAGTGAGCCGAGATCGTGCCATTGCACTCCAGCCTGGAGGACAGAGCGAGACTCCGTCCCAAAAAAAAAAAAAAAAAAAAGCCAGGCTCAATGGCTCACGCCTGTAATCCCAACACTATGGGAGGCCGAGATGGGTGGATCATCTGAGGTCAGGAGTTCAAGACCAGCCTGACCAACATGGCGAAACCCTGTCTCTACTAAAAATACAAAAAATTAGCCGGGCGTAGTGGCGCATGCCTGTAATCCCAACTACTTGGGAGGCTGAGGCAGGAGAATCGCTTGAACCCGGGAGGCAGAGGTTGCAGTGAGCTGAGATCATGCCACTCTACTCCAGCCTGGGTGACAGAGCAAGACTCTGTCTCAAAAAAAAAAAAAGCTGATCCTGCCTGCATTTCCACAGTGGAAGCAGATGGTTTGGGGAAATCTAATTTAAAAGGAAAGAAATCAAATTAGCTCTCCAGGGGTCTGATGGCCAAGGCTTGAGTGAAGACAATTACATTAGATGCTCAGGCCTCACCAAGGCGGCCTGAAGACTGAAGGTGGGTAGGGTGGAAGCCACCCTGGGGCCCCTTATCCCTGGGTGGGTTTAAATCATGGCTGAAGGGGACAGGAGAGAGCTCAGATTGGTGGAATAAAGTCTTTAGACTCTAATGATGCCTGGCTTGGGACCTGTGAACCTGCAGCTGACTCTGCCATTTGACTTTCTGTGGCTCTCAGACCCTCTTGGTAACCTCTCTTTCTCAAAGAGCCCCACACACAGTCTTACCTCTTTTGGAGTGTGGTCAATTTAAGGAGAATGATTAAGAAAAACACCTCTCATCAGGTGCTGTTTGACAAGAATATCAGGACTATTTACTCTGAGACACCAAAGCCCCTTGGGATATCAAAACTACCGTGTGGGGCCAGTGCGGTGGCTCACGCCTGTAATCCCAGCACTTTGGGAGGCCGAGGCGGGTGGATCATGAGGTCAGGAGTTCTTTTTTTTTTTTTTTTTTTTTTTGAGACGGAGTCTTGCTCTGTTGCGCAGGCTGGAGTGCAGTGGCACGATCTCTGCTCACTGCAAGCTCCGCCTCCCAGGTTCATGCCATTCTCCTGCCTCAGCCTCTCCGAGTAGCTGGGACTACAGGCGCCCGCCACCACGCCCGGCTAATTTTTTTGTATTTTTAGTAGAGACGAGGTTTCACTGTGGTCTCGATCTCCTGACCTCGTGATCCGCCCGCCTCGGCCTCCCAAAGTGCTGGGATTACAAGCGTGAGCCACCGCGCCCGGCCGAGGTCAGGAGTTCAAGACCATCCTGGCTAACACGGTGAAACCCCATCTCTACTAAAAATACAAAAAATTAGCCAGGCGTGGTGGCGGGCGTCTGTAGTCCCAGGTACTCGGGAGGCTGAGGCAGGAGAATGGTGTGAACCCGGGAGGCGGAGCTTGCAGTGAGCTGAGATAGCGCCACTGCACTCCACCCTGGGTGGCAGAGCAAGACTCTGTCTCAAAAAAAATAAAAAAATAAAAAAAAAAGGCCGGGCGTGGTGGCTCACACTTGTAATCCCAGTACTTTGGGAGGCTGAGAGAGGTGGGCAGATCACCTGAGGTCAGGAGTTCAAGACCAGCCTGACCAACATGGAGAAACCCTGTCTCTACTAAAAATACAAAATTAGCTGGATGTGGTGACAGGTGCCTGTAATCCCAGCTACTCCAGTGGCTGAGGCAGGAGAATTGCTTGAACCCAGGAGGCGGAGGTTGCGATGAGCCAAGATCGTGCCATTGCACTCCAGCCTGGGCAACAAGAGCAACACTCTGTCTCAAAACAAACACTACCTTGTGAGCTCAGTCAGAATGGCCGTCCCAGGCAGTCCTTGAGCCCGTCAGCTTGAACCAGAAAGGTGTCCCAGGGTGTTGGGAACAAGCCCTCCAAAATCTGGCCATAAACTGTCCCCAAAACTGGCCATAAACAAAATCTCTGCAGCACTGTGACATGTTCATGATGGCCATAACGCCCACGCTGGAAGATTGTGGGTTTACCAGAATGAGGGCAAGGAACACCTGGCCCACCCAGGGCAGAAAACCGCTTAAAGGCATTCTTACACCACAAACAATAGCATGAGCAAACTGTGCCTTAAGGACATGCTCCTGCTGCAGTTAACTAGCCCAACCTATTCCTTTAATTTGGCCCATCCCTTGGTTTCCCATAAGGGATACTTTTAGTTAATTTAATATCTATAGAAACAATGCTAATGAATGGCTTGCTGTTAATAAATATGTGGGTAAATCTCTGTTTGTGGCTGTCAGCTCTGAAGGCTGTGAGACCCCTGATTTCCCACTCCACACCTCTATATTTCTGTGTGTGTGTCTTTAATTCCTCTAGCGCCACTGGGTTAGGGTCTCCCCGACCGAGCTGGTCTTGGCACCAGGGCGTTCTTTCTGCCTACATTTTTGTGCTTGGAAGGTTGTGGAGCATCCCGAACATCAGTGCTGTTCCCTGGCCACAGGCAATTGGACCAGGGATTGGTAGTGTCCTGCCAAGGGGTGCCAATAAGGCTGCGTCTTATTGGGTGGAAAACAAACTACCTTTAGATCCTTCCTGCTAAAGGAGCTTGCCTGTGAGATGCAGAGAGAAGCGGAGATGCTGGGGCAGATGCCATATGCAGCACTCCCATGAGCTACTGTCTTCGGGTCTCTGCAGAATTCAGCTTAGAAAGTGCAGAAACTCCTAAGTGGTGGTATAGCTGTTGAGATGATGAATATCCTTCCACCAAGCTCATTGAAGGGTTTGAATGCTCTCACCATGGCGTCGAATATTAATAATAAAAAAAAGCAACAATTTCAGAGATAAAATATTATTTTGAAATATTTTGGGGTTGCCCATAAAAATGTTCACTGTTCCTATTACTTAATTTTTACTAGAGGTCCTTCCCTCATGCCCACCCCGTAAATGAATATGGAGGGGGAGAGAGCTGCTTTCCTGGGTATTTGCTTGCAGACCCACATTTTCTATAAGCACCTACAGATGGAGGGCATCAAGTTCCCATGGATGCACGAATCAGCAACATCTTCTCTGTAGCTTTTCCTGGAGCTCCCTCTATGTCCTGGGGCCCTCCACTCATGGGGAGCCTTTTCTCTGCTGGATAGCCCTGGTTTAAAGGGGTTTCCTTTATGTTCAGCCAAAATCTTTACTGGAGAGTTCTGCCCGTCAGTTCTCATTCTGGCCTCTGGGACAACATACATTCTGGTTCATCTTACAGCCCTTAAGATATTTGAAAATAAAAACTGTTGTTGGATGACCCCTCCCCCAGGCTACAGTCCCCTGGTGCTTCACTCTCCTCTTGGGTGACAAGGTTTTTAGGCAGGCCCTCACCCCCCAAAAAAAGTTCTATCCTCTCCAGGTCTCTGTAGATGGTCACCTTTCTTCTTGAGGAATGGCCCCAGAACAGAGCACCATATTCCCCTAGGGCCTGACTATCACATCTGTGGCTCAGTTGTCTCCATCTGGACACCTATCTGGATGCATCCTCTCTTCACAGTTTTGGCTTCTATTAAGTTTGTGGTGAGCTAAATTTCCACATCTTTTTTCAAATGAAATTTTTTCTTCATCCTGCATTTTTTTTTTTTTTTTTTTTTTTGAGACGGAGTCTTTCTCTGTCCCCCAGGCTGGAGTGCACTGGCACGATCTCGGCTCACTGCAAGCTCCACCTCTCGGGTTCACGCCATTCTCCTGCCTCAGCCTCCTGAGTAGCTGGGATTACAGGCGCCCGCCACCACGCCCAGCTAATTTTTTGTATTTTTAGTAGAGACGGGGTTTCACCGTGTTAGCCAGGATGGTCTCGATCTCCTGACCTCGTGATCCGCCCGCCTCGGCCTCCCAAAGTGCTGGGATTACAGGCTTGAGCCACCGCGCCCGGCCCATCCTGCATTTATGTAATGGGTTCTTCCACTCAAAAGATGTTCCAGGATGTTCCTGTCAAGTTTCCTCCTGTGATATTAATCCTGGAAGGTAGCACTGTATGAAATATGCAGTGGAACTGGGAGAAAGATAGTCCTGGATTCAAACCGGTATCCAGCCTATTAACTATATGATATTGGGGCAAATATTTAACTTCTCTCAACCCTGTGTTTTCTCCAAATGTAAAATGGAATACAATACCTTTAACTCACTTATTGTTTTCCAAACTTCACCATAGACTGAAAAGAAATCTAAATGCTCATATTTTCCGTCTGCCTTATAGCTATGAGTAGCCACGTGACAGGTTTCTAGTCAATGATGTACAAATGTGAGTTGACTTCCAGCTTGCCAGTGGAAGCTTTTGCATTTGAGATAGAAGAGATCATTTTGGCTAGCAGTTGTTCTTCCCCTACCTCTAGCTGTGAATGTAGAAATGGCTGGAGCTGCAGCAGCTACCTTATGACCGTGGGATACAAGCCAAGAGAATCACAGAGATGCCATCTTCCACAGAGCGGAGCTGCTAAATCAACACTTCTAATTCCCTCCAGACTTAACATGAGAAAAACCCTGTTATCTAACCAGCCAAATACATGCTTGCCCAGCTAACTTAGAGTGCTGTGGTGAGGACTAAGGGCTGCTAAACATATTGTATGGATTACTTGATTTTGTTTACTTATTCGTGTTGAGATATATCCTTTGGGTGTCATATTTTATTATTCCAGTCTCTGAGATCTCTTTGAACTATACTTCTGTTACTCAAAGTACTGGGTATTTCTCGGAGCCTTGTGAAATATACATATAATAATACAGTATTTAGTAAAAGTCTTTTTTTTTTTTTTTCTTTTTGAGACTGAGTCTCACTGTGGCCAGGCTGGAGTGCAGTGGCGTGATCTCAGCTCACTGCAACCTCCGACTCCCTGGTTTTGAGTGATTCTCCTGCCTCAGCCTCCCAAGTAGCTGGGATTACAGACACGCACCACCACGCTCAGGTAATTTTTGTATTTTTAATAGAGACGGGGTTTCACCATGTTGGCCAGGATGGTCTCCATCTCCTGAACTTATGATCCGCTCGCCTCGGCCTCCCAAAGTGCTGGGATTACAGGCGTGAGCCACCATGCCCGGCCTGTTTTTTTGTTTTGTTTTGTTTTGTTTTTGAGATGGAGTCTCACTCTGTTGCCCATTCTGGGGTACAGTGGTGGTGCGATCTTGGCTCCCTGCAACCTCCACCTCCTAGTTACAAGCGATTCTCCTGCCTCAGCCTCCCGAGTAGCTGGGATTACAGGCACCTGCCACCATGCCTGGCTAATTTTTTGTATTTTTAGTAGAGATGGCGTTTTGGCCAGGCTGGTCTTGAACTCCTGACCGCAAGTGATCCACCCACTTCAGCCTCCCAAAGTGCTGAGATTACAGGCGTGAGCCACTGCGCCCGGCCGTATTTAGTAGTATTCCAAGTTATCATTTAAAACATTGACCAGGAAGGAACATGGCAGGGCTGCACAGGCCACCGGTAGAGACCTCTCCCCCTTGTATGGTTGTGTTCACCCAACCATGGACATACTGGTTGTGCTGGAATTCCACCCATACCGCTCCATCTTGTGCCCAAGAAGCTTATGAGATATCCTGGCCTATCTGTCAGTGAAACAATTCCCAGTACACCTGGAGGACTCTAGGAAATGACAGCATCATGGAATGAGCTCCTGGATCTATGTGAAGTCTTGGCCCCACCCTTGGCCACTCAACTCCATCTGGAGGACATGGTTTTGGAGAGTAGGGCCTTGGGAGGAGAGTCCGGGGGGGTTTATGGATATTAAAGTACTTCCAGTCGTTGAGGGCACTGGGTAAAATAATAGCCTTTTACTAAATCCAGCTGCTTTGATTCAAATTTGTTGCCCCTGGGATGCTTTTTACAGTTGAGCCAAGAGGCCAACACCTCCATACAACTGCTTCTCTTAAACGCTCAAGGAGATTCTTTCTGGACCCAAAGCAGTTGTTGCTTTTGGCATGTCTGTTGCCTTTTTGTGACCTAAAACTTCCTAAAGGCCTTTGCTCCAAGGCCCTTCAGGACCCAAGACCAGCAGGCCGTCCTGGTTTTCCCTTAACTGCAGAGCTACACCTGGCCCTGTCCGCCAGCAGTCAGGGGAGGCTCGTTTCGGCCTGATCGAGGGAGTGTGGACAGCCAGCTTCTTTTGGGATATCTGCCAGCTTTCAATGATCCCTTGTCTTCTGGTGCTGGGCCCAATCAACAGGTCACAGAGGGTTTACTCCACGCATCCCTCCCTGCCCGCTGCTAGCTGAAGGGACAGAGGTAGACATTTGACTCAAACTGGGCCAAATTTTTCTCTCCTGAAACTTCAAGTGGGGCTAATGGAGGTTGCCTCTGTGTAAGCTTGGGAGCTGGGGGGCAGCCTTCCCGACCCCATGAGGACTGAGTAACAAAGTTGGTCTTCTCAAAGAGCAAAATACAGTAGCGCAGAAATGGAGAGCTGTAGGAGTTCTTGGTCCATGTTTCTGGAATCTTCCTAAGGCTCAACCATTTTCATTCTTGGGTTAATTGCCCACTTTTGCTTAAGCTAGCCCATTTGTCCTTACATCATTAACAACAAACAGAAAGGCAGGATATAGATAGCCCTGAGGTGTTCCGGGATGGAAGTAGCTGCGTCTGTTCCACACTAAGCTACCCTTCAGCAAAGCTGCAGCATGGAATGTGCTTGTAGCCTCTGAGACCTGCTTTCTCTAGAAGGAGCTGGAGGCTACATGCAGGGCTGATGTTAGAACTCCGCAGGGGTCTCCTCCATTCCTACATGAAATGAATGGTTGGCCAGGCGTGGTGGCTCACGCCTGTAATCCCAGCACTTTGGGAGGCCAAGGCGGGTGGATCACCTGAGGTCAGGAGTTCAAGACCAGCCTGGCCAACATGGTGAAACCCGTCTCTACTAAAAATACAAAAATTAGCTGGGCATAGTGGTGGGTGCCTGTAGTCCGAGCTACTTGGGAGGCTGAGGCACAAGAATGGCTTGACCCTGGGAGGTGGAGGTTGCAGTGAGCTGAGATCGTGCCCCTGCACTCCAGCCTGGGCGACAGAGCGAGACTACATCTCCCAAAAATAATAAAATAAAATAAAATAAAATGAATGGTTGACCTGTTACTTCCACAGCGGGAACAGTTGTCAGCCGTCAGATTAACAAGGGACCTAGGGCCACAGAGCAGCAAGGACACTCAACAATGCCAACCCAGCTATTTTTGTGTGTGTGTAGTAAAATATAATATACAATTTACTACTTTGACCCTTTTTTTTTTCTTTTTTGAGACAGCATCTTGCTCTGTTGCTTCAGCTGGAGTGCAGTGGTGAGATGCTGGTTCACTGCAGCCCTGACCTCCCAGGCTCAGGTGATCCTCCCAACTCAGCATCCCAAGTAACTGGGACCACAGGTGTGCACCACCATGCCCAGCCAGTTTTTTTTTTTTTTTGTAGAGTTGCGGTCTCACTATGTTGCCCAGGTTGGTCTTGAACTGGGCTCAAGCAATCCTCCCACCTCAACCTCCCAAAGTGCTGGGATTACAGGTGTGAGCCGCTGTGCTCAGCTCATTTTAACAATTTTTAACCATATGATGTAGTGGCACTAAGTATATTCACAAAGTTTTGCAACAATCACCACCCTCTATTTCCAGAACTTCTTCATTATCCCAAACAGAAACTCTGTACTCATCATACCATAACTCCCTATTTTCCCTTCTCCCTAGCCTCTGGTTACTTTTAATCTACTTACTTACTTTTTTTTTTTTTTTTTGAGACAGAGTCTCGCTCTGTCACCCAGGCTGGAGTGCAGTGGCGCGATCTCAGCTCACTGCAAGCTCCGCCTCCTGGGTTCACGCCATTCTCCTGCCTCAGCCTCTTCGAGTAGCTGGGACTACAGGCGCCCGCTACCACGGCCAGCTAATTTTTTGTATTTTTAGTAGAAACGGGGTTTCACCGTGGTCTTGATCTCCTGACCTCGTGATCCACCTGCCTCGGCCTCCCAAAGTGCTGGGATTACAAGCGTGAGCCACCGCGCCCGGCCACTTTTAATCTACTTTCTTTATAAATTTACCAATTCTAGGTACCTCCTATCAAGGGAATTGTAGAATATTTGTTCTTTTGTGTCTAGCTTATTTCAATGAACATTAACATACTCATGATTCATTCATGTTGCAGCATTTAAGGTGGAATTCTAGCCCATCATATGGATATGCCACGTATTGTTTATCCATTTATCTGTTGATGGACATTTGAATTTGCACCTTTTGGCTATTGTGAATAATGCTGCTGTCAACTTTGGTGTTCTGATGTTTGAACGTAATGGCATTCAGGGACATTTTGATCCTCTTTCCTGTTTTTCTTTTTGTAGTGTTAACGAGGAACCCAAATGGAATCAAGGAGTGGAAAAAATCGGTTTCTTATGCCTCTGCACTTCACCTTTCTCCTGTTCATCCCACTCTGCCATCATTGCCTGCTTACCTCCGAATTGCCCACAACAGTGCAGTCTGAGCACGGACCACACCTCCCATGCAGCGGTGGCTTTGTGATCTGTCCACATGGGTAAGCTGAACCACACTTCCCAGAATTCTTTTCCTGTGTGTTTCTGGTTAGAGTGGAGTACAGAGGAGAAACCTGTGGAAGGTTTGGAGGTGGGAGGTGAAGCAGCAGTCATTTCACAGCTCACACGAATTGTGGCTTCTCTGCTGGCTCACCTCAGCAGAGGCAGGAACTGACACGGGGCCGGGTGCGGTGGCTCACGCCTGTAATCCCACCACTTTGGGAGGCCAAGGCAGGTGGATTGCTTGAGGCCAGGAGTTCAAGACCAGCCTAGGCAACATGGCAAAACCCTTCTCTACAAAAAATACAAACATTAGCCAGGTGTGGTGGCTCATGTCTGTAGTCCCAGCTACTTGGGAGGCTGAGGTGGGAGGATTTGCTTGAGACCAGGAAGGTCAAGGCTGCAGGGAGCTGAGATTGGGCCATGACACTCCAGTCTGGGCAATAGAGTGAGACCCTGTCTCCAAAAAAAAAAAAAAAAACAAACAAACAGATGGATGTGTCTGCCTTCAAGGGCTCCCACTTGGGCTTGTCCTCCCTTACTTTACATCTGTCTGTCCTTCCCAATTGTCTGCAGAGCCTGCTTAAGCAGCCCCAGTGCCAGTGACTGTGTAAGGTCAAATTCCCACAACAAATCTCTTCAAATCTGATGAAACCCTGATGGGTACACATTCATTTATTCATTCAACCAAAAAATATTAACTGATAAAAAATACTGAACACTACTATGCCAGATACTAGGTGCTAGGTAGTGAATAAAACAAAGTTCCCGCCACCATGGTGTGAGGTGTACTGTCATCTCCCCAAGGTATACCCCACTGCTGAATGAGCGTCTGGGGACCAGGTGCTGGTGCTGACTCCTCTGTTAACACCTGTGTGACTTTGGATCAGAATCCTTTAATCTCTCCACATCTAGATTTCTTCATTAGTAAACTGGGGTGAGCAACCTCCCAATCTACTTCTCATATAAATGCAGGTGGGGCCGGGCGCGGTGGCTCACGCCTGTAATCCCAGCACTTTGGGAGGCTGAGGCGGGCAGATCAACTGAGGTTGGGAGTTCGGGACCTGCCTGACCAACATGGAGAAACCCCGTCTCTACTAAAAATATAAAATTAGCCGGGTGTGGTGGTGCATGCCTGTAATCCCAGCTACTCAGGAAGCTGAGGCAGGAGAATTGTTTGAACCCAGGAGGTGGAGGCTGTGGTGAGCCAAGATCGGGCCATTGCACTCCAGCCTGGGCAACAAGAGGGAAACTCCATCTCAAAAAAAAAAAAAAAAAAAAAAAATGCAGGTGGAGTTAATAGGAGTTGAAAGACATTTGCAATAATTTGCAATAATTAAAGGAAACAAAAACCAGTCCAGGACATTGTCATAATTTTTTATTATGTATCAAATTGTCTTCAATATAAGTTACAACTTGATTAAAGTTGATAGACATTTGTATCTATTTAAAGACAAAAAAATTCTTTTATGTACAATATCTTGTCTAGAGTCTAGCAAATATAGTACCTTTCATTGCAGGATTTCTGCTTAATATAAGAAGCAAAAACAAACAACTGAAAAAATATAAACCAAAGCAAACCAAACCCCCCCGCTCAACTACAAATGTCAATATTGAATGAAGCATTAAAAGACAAACATAAAATAACTTCAGCTTTTATCTAGCAGTGCAGAATGAATACTAAAGTTAGTGGCAAAAAAACAAACAAGAAACAAAACAAAACAAACAAAATCCCACCAATCTTCATGGGTAAACATTCCTGCTCAGGGATGTAAGCTGACTCTAGACCATCTCGCGGTTCCTGCGGATAGCACAGCACAAGATCATACTGAAGATCATGCCGAATATCTAGGAGATAGGAAGAAACATGAGGATCAGGGTGGTTTGATCTGAAGGAAGGCTGAGGGAAAGGGAGAGACATGGGTCACCCAGTCCAAGACAAATGACAAGGAGAATGGCATCCAGGAGGCCAAACGAGTCAGAAGGTACTGAAGCAGGAGAGATGCAGGCCAGATAATGAGAAGCATGCGGGACGTGAGGAATCTGTGGGGGTCGGCAGTCAGCTGCACAAGCATTTTCCTTGGAGAACTTTCAGAGTGGGACAAGTACGCTCAGAGCCAGATTTAATGCTCAAATTCCAGGTTTTCCTATAGTCCATACAGGTTAATACTTTTGCATTTGTCTTTTTGTGTGTGTATTTAATATTCCTTTTTTTTTTTTTTTTTTGAGATGGAGTCTTGCTCTGTTGCTTAGGCTAGAGTGCTGTGGTGCGATCCGCCTGCCTCGGCCTCCCAAAGTGCTAATATTCTATTTTAAAAGGTATTGTTACATCTTGGCTGGGCACGGTGGCTCATGCCTGTAATCCCAGCATTTTGGGAGGCCAAGGCGGGTGGATCACCTGAGGTCAGGAGTTCGAGACCAGCCTGACCAACATGGTGAAACCCCGTCTCTACTAAAAATAATCAGCTGGGCATGGTGGCACACGCCTGTAGTCCCAGCTACTCGGGAGGCCGAGGCTGGATAATTGCTTGAACCAGAGAGGCGGAGGTTGCAGTGAGTCGAGATCGTACCACTGCACTCCAGCCTGGGCGACAAGAGTGAAACTTCGTCTCAAAAAAAGAAAAAAAAGAAGGTATTGTATCTTTTGCTGAAAGGTGCTTCATGCCTTTCTTAGATGCCAGTGAAGGGTGCAAATAGCCACTAAGAAAGGAGGTGATTCTTTCTTTGGGGGCAGTCTGGCAAGAGGGCAGAGGCAGGCGGGGGTGGGGGAGACTCAGCCAAGGCCATCCTAGCGAGGACCATGTTCCGTCTGGGGCTCTCCCTCATGGAGAGAGGACATGACCCCAAGGAACCTGGTTGGCCCTTGTTGGTTTCTAGGGGCTGATTAGTGAGAGACCTCCTTCTGGCTGCACGTTTTCAGATGCACTTCAGGAAATGCAACAATTCCCACGCCGGTAGCCTCTAGTGAACTACTTTCTTAGGGAGAACAACAGCAGGTGCGTGAGGAGACATGCTCTGAGGACTAGCAGCACCAGCACTGCTGCCCATGTGCCCTGAACCTTAGCGGCACAGACTGTGGCGGTGTCTGGGCAGAGCATGGGCTGAATCAATGTGAACTCCTCAGCCCCCTCTTGGTACTATGTCCCGCCACTCACCATGACCACGGCAATGCCGATGCCCACTGCGCCAATGATGTGGAATTTATTGTCGAAGACCTCTTTGATGGCATCAGGACAGGACTTGGGGAGACAAACCAAGACCTGGGTCACACACAATCCTTGCTCCTGGGGCACCTCCTTCCTCCCATGGCACCTGTCTCACCTGGGAGAACGGGTGGGCTGGGGACACGAGTGTTCGGGGATAAGAGGAGTTCTGGCTGGTGGATGGAAAGGGGAACAAAGGGATGGCCATGCTAGTGGATCCCTAAAATCTGGGCAGGACATCAGGGAAGAAGGAGGGACAGGCCCTGCTTGGGGGTCTATTTCTGATATGGTTGTAAGGTCACTTTTTACTATTCTGGAGTTGGACATTAACACTGGCTTACAGACAGGAGCCACTGACAAAGTCAGAGCGGGAGTCCAAGACTCAGAAGCACGCCTGCCCTTGAGAGCTTCCGGGCTGGCAGCAGTGGGCGGTGCCAGAACACTTGTCATTCCCTGGGTCCGGCCTTTGTTTTATTGCCCTTGAGTAAACAGAGGGCCCAAAGTAGGGGAGAAAGAGATGGGTACCCTGGGACCCCTTCAAAGGCAGAACGGGTCTTTCTGAAGCAGCACTTGGCTGCTGTCACTTTCATGCTTGCAGGGTTTGTCGAGAGCAATGGGGCAGGGACACCAGGATCCTGCTCTGAGTTTACCTTCACGGTGAAGGTTTCGAGTACGTCCTTCTTGGGGCAGATGTCCGAGATAAACTGTTCCACGCCCCCAGCCAAACCACAGCAGTTCAACTACAGCGAGAAAGCAGGGATGGGGATGAGAGAAACAAATTTTAAAAAGCCGATTAGAACGTTTGCACTGGTCTGGTGCAGTCAGCACCCTGTGTGCAGACACAATCGGGAGAAAGCGCAGAAGGGTGTCTCTGCCAAGGCGACATACCGCATAGTGGATGGCTTTCAGCGTTTCCCGCTGGGGCTCATCCTTGGTTTTCAGCTTGTTGTAGGTGTCCTTGTAAAACTCCTGGACTTCCTTAATCACCTACAATAGGCGGACAAGAGAGGGGCAGAGACGGCATTTTCACATCTTTCTCCACGAACAAATGTTACGCATTCCATCTTGTTCTCTCTCTTTAAGCTCTCAGCCACCAGATGCCCATGCTTGGACAATGTCACTGGGCAGATGGCAGCCGCTAGCGATGCCTTCTCTCGGGGCCTTTGGGCACTGCCCATCTCCTCCCACATCCTCCAGCAACCCACTCTGGCCGTTTCTCCCTGTCTGTTACACTTTGGTCAGTCCTTCAGCTCTACTTGGCTCCTAAATTGAATCTCTACGATCTAGAGGATAATAATAATTTAAAAACTACTCCTGACTTGACTATTTTCTCAGGCTTCCATCTTCTTTTTCTCTTCACTTAGGTATGAGTTTTGGCAAATTACTAAACCTCTCTGTATGGGGTTTCCACATTTGTCCCTACAGCTCATAGGTTATTGTGAAATTTAAATGAGATATTGCATGTTAAGCCTTTACCACTATGTCCAGTACAAGTGTAAATCTGGAGGACGTGCCAGCTATTGTATTATAATATAGGGGATATATTATTATGTGCCTGCACCTGGTGCATCCCAATTTAATGGAAGTCTGTCCCTTTGATGCTCACCCACATCCAGTTAACAGACCAACAGCCAGCATTTTTCTTTCAGCATCTTTCTGACATTTTTCACAATGATCCCTGCCTATTTCTATGATCCCTGCCTATTTACTGCTTGGAGACATGTTTTTTTTTTTTTTTTTTAAACAGAGTTCCCTTGGCTGGTCTAAAAGTAGTCAGTTATCTCAATGGAATGCTCACGTCAGTTACAGATGGAAGTCCTTGTTCCACTCTTCCCCGTTTCTCACTACTGCACTTGACTAGTCTCAAGAACAAAACAAAACAATAGGGTTCCTGCCTCCAGCATCTCTCTTCCTTCCCCCTTCCTGCTGAACATGACAAGGCAGCCCTTCCAGAAACACTACTCTGATATGGCCCATCCTGGTCCAAAACTCTGCAGGGCTCCCCATGTAAGCCCAACCTCAGCCACGCTCAGCCCCTTTGACTGGAAGCCCCCCGCCTCCACTAACTTTCCTCCTGAACACATCTCTCATTCAAGGTTTAGGTCACGGCTCCCTTCTCTATGAAGCCAAAAGAGATTCCCTTCCCCACCCCACCTTTTCAAAACCCACAGTACTTGGGATATACATCACCTCTATGACCCTTGTCAATTTCACGTCTTTTCCCCATACTGGATGGCCAAGTCTCCAGATGTGGGGCCCATAGTTCAAACATCTGTGGGCCTTGCACAGGCTTGGGGGCAGCACTTGGCTCATGGGGGCAGCACTTGAACACGTTATTTATAGATCAGAGGAGGAGGCAAGGGTGTCCAGCCCACAGAAAGCCTGTATTTCCTGAGTAATCTTTCTAAAAGTTGGGGGCAAGGGCTGCTGAGGTGTGAGATGGACAGACAGACACACAGGCCCAGTGGGTAGTTCCTGAACATCTACTATGAGCCAACACCATGGCTGGCACAATCTCACACAGGACAGTAAGTGCGCTGACATTCCCTGCCCCGAGGAGGGCACGTTTGCTGGCACACAGGCACGCGATGAGATAAGAGGCCTGGTCAACAGCTGAAAGCTGAACAAAGTGCCCAGCCAGGACCTGCCCCCTGCTTCACTGTCCCCCATCCCCCAACTCCCAAACCCAAGAGATCTCATGGGAAAAACCTACCTCATCCTTGTGGGAATATCCCCAGATGGCCGCAGCTATTTCAATGGCGAATATCACCAAGAGGAAGCCGAAGAACTGGAAGGCAACGAGGGGACGGGGTGAGAACAGTCCCAGCCAACCAGCCAGGAAAATCGAAGGGTATTTTGGGACAAGGAAGAAGGACAACTCCCTGGGAACAGGCATCTGGTGGCACAAATGAATAGGCTAGCAGGGGCAGGGAAGAAGTTCACAGAACAGGCAGTTAACCAAGCCCAAGACAGCGGCCACAGTGAGGCAAGGTGCCCGGACATGAGGAAAGAGCTGAGCACAGCTGAGCCCAGAACTAGCATTTACAAGGCGTTAGTTAAGAGTCAGTGAGCAGGAAACTACTATTGCTCACAAAAGACACAGAGATTTGGGCAAGTAAAGGGAGTGAATCCACTCCGTGGAGTTTGGAAAAGACCAAAACAGATTTTGAAACAAGAAGGAGAAGGCAAAGGTACCTGTGGATTCAGGGAAAAAAAGCAAACGTGGTCCTCGAGAAAAGGGGGAAACAAAGTCCTTTTAGTTGCCTAGGGGAAGTGATAAGACAGGCTCCAGAAAGGAAGAGGGGCGACGCCTCACATCGGGGAGGGGCCCAGGCTGAGGACAACTCATGCCCTTTGGGTACCCTCTTGACCCCATCCCCCTCCATCTGTTCTGTGGGTCTGGGCCTGCTGAGGTTTTGGCGGTGGGAGTGGGTGGCTTCGGGGATGCTGAGGGGATACTCACCAGTCCCAGCATGCACTGGGACTCCTGCACAGCCCCGCAGCAGCCCAGGAAGCCCACCAGCATCATGAGGGCGCCGGCTCCGATCAGAATATAGACTCCTGCGGGAGGACAGAGGAAGCACACACACGTGGAGACGTCAGTTCAGAGGCCCAGGCATCTCCGGCAATTCCTGTTTCCCTCTGCCTAACTCCTGCCTCCCCACCTCCTTATTCCCCTCATCTCAGGGAAGAAGTTCCCTTTCCTTAAAATACAGCCTCCTCTTCCACCTCTGCCCCTAGGTCTCCTTCCCACCAGCCTCTCTTGCATGACTCTGCTTCATCAAGCTCATGCTCCTACCTTACCCTCAGCCCTTCTGGAAGGTGCCCATTAGCCCTCAGTCCAGGACAGAGAATATCCATGGGAATCCCTACATTCGGAATGCAAACTGGTCCAGTCTGTCAGCTCTTTCCAGCAAGATGAATCTACTCAAGCTAGTTAGCATACACCTTCCACACTTTGGCTAACTTCTGGGACCCTGCCTTACAGAGGACGCTGTCAGAGCAGATTTCCAGCAGGAAGGGGCTGTGTATACCTAGGCACCCCCCTACCCCAGGGGTGGGTGGAACCAACTCTGCCTGTTCCCAGAAGGGGGACCTCCTTTCCCTGTTGCTGGGTGGTGGTTAGGCACACACAGTTAGTAACGCCCAAAGGCACCTCTTGGCAAAGGTCCAACACCTGACTCTAGTGCAAAGGGACACAGATCTGGGTGTCAGAAGACCCGTCTTTTGGCCCTAACACTGATGCTAATTGCTGTGTGACCTGGGGTAAGACATTTTCCTTCTCTGGGCCTCAATTTCCTTACTAGTAAAATTAAAGAGGTATGTTGCTGGAAATTTCAAAACATCTCTATAGCATGCTAGCAAGATCTTAACAGTCACGACTCAGTTATTCCAGGTTAAGGGTGAAGAGGCTCCTCCTTGCTAAGGAGAGGATGAGTGACACCATTACTAAGCCCTTGATCTGAGTGGCTCATGGAAAGGAAGTGAGAGAAGGGCAGCAACTTCTATAACTTTTGCCCAAACCCAGAACAATGCAAATTCCTGGGGCACAAACACAGTGGAGCGGCATTGGCCCCATTCGTTCCACAACCCACCAAAGGAATGCCCAGAGGTGCCACCCCACAGTTCTATTCTTGAGAAGCCACAGCTGTCCTGCAGGGACTACTCCCTTAATCAGCACCCCCAGCCCTACATGGGTCCCAAGGGAAAACCAGCAGAGAAGTCTCTGTGCCTCCCTGTCTTGCAGGCATGTTCTGTCTAGCCTTGGGAGAGGCTACTGTCACATGTTGAGAGCACCAGCTCTGTGACTCTGGGGAAGCCACTTAACAGTTTTCTATCTGTAAAACAGGAGTAGCAATAATGCTCACTTCCAGGATTGCTGCGAGGATTAAGTGATATAATCCACATGTGCACAGCAAATGCTAGCTGTTGTTAATCTCAATTATACCAAGCATGAGTAACAATCATTAATAATCACCATGGTGAATTTTAACCTGCTGCTGTATGCCTACTGTCCTTTCACTGGGAGCAGAGAGATATCCTTGAAGTAGGGGCTGAAAACACACACGCGAGAGAGAAAGTCTGTGATGCTTCCCCACAATACACAGCAGGACACTCGATGAGAACCCTCGGCAGGTGACACACTGACTTCACTGTCCCACATCTGCACCCCAAGCAGGGGTGAGGATTTGCAGGCAACAAACCATGCAGTCTGCCCGCAGCTGAGGCTCACGGGCAGCACAGAGCAGAATGCACACAGAGAGCGTTTGTTCCTCCCCCTTCTCCCCCCACATCCGTCGTGAGGTCAAGTCACGTGGGGTTACTGGCAAACCCCACGTTGCAAGAATGTGGGTATTGTTCTTGTGCATGCCTGGCCCAGACTGGGCAAGGGGACAAATGTAGCTTGTCCTCAAGTCAGGTCGCATCTTCCTGGGCAGTCAAACACTGTGAGGCCACAAGCTGGGCTTGGGGAGGCTGTGCAGCCCCATGCATGGGGCACTGGGTAAGAGGGCAGCCTCCTTTGGTTCTCTCGCATGGGGACAGTAGAAAGGCCCCAGTTTCTCCCCATCTCATGGGGGCAAGTCAAGGAAGGATGAGGTCACTCCTTTGAGCTCCATCACAGGAGCTGAATAAACAGGAGGTATTAAGAGATCAAAACAATTTACAAGCACTGCGATACAGTGGAGTGGGAATGAACAGGCAGACATGTTTTCTCTAAATCCAGATCCCAGTTCATGAACCTGGCGGTCCTGGCAGAGGCCAAGGGAGTTGGATTAGCTGCAAGTGAGCTACTGAAGAGAAAAGTATTTCCCACAGAGAGAGAGAGAACATGCTCCTAATGGGGCTTGTGGTTAATATTAAATATTCATGATAGGGCTCAGCAGAGGAAGATTTTAAGATCAAGGGTTTTGTGGGCTTTAAATCTTGCACGGATGGCCACAGATCTGCAGTGCCTAGCTTTAGCCCTCTCTAGTCAGGGGAAAAGGGAAGCGATCCCTGGCAGCCGTGTTCGGGGACTCAGCAGCAGCCGGCAAGCTATAGGACAGCTCATGTGGAAGCAGGCCCCATGGAAGTCACGGAGCCACTGCAGGGCTCGGGCTGGCTTTTACAAGGGCTCTTCAGTGCTTCCCTTTGGAAAGGCTACTCATCGCTTACACCCCAAGCTTGTTAGCCAAGGCTGCTGTTGATAAATGACAAAGTGTTCCCCCTTATAAAACAAGTGAATGTTAGCTTGCTGTCTGAGTCATGGAAAAAGTTATCCATCACAGAGCCTTCTCTAGGATTACAGTATTAATTTGCTTAAGGGTTGTTTATTCTGCTTTTTTCAGGCTGACATTACAGGCCTAGAAAAAAAAAAAGGCTGGTGTAGCAGCAGTAGCATATGCCAGGGTGTCCTTTAAACAAGAAATGGAACAGTGTTTTTCACTGTTCATCAGGGCTCTCAGCTTAGGCCAGGGAGAGGACACAGCAGGCTCCCGTCCCTACACCAGCTCTGTCTTGCAAACAGCACTCACCACGCCCGTTTGTGTGAAGGAGAACAAAATCCAGTAGGGCCTCTGGCCTGCAATAAAAGTTTATTATATCCAAATAACTCCATCAGGTGTTCAAAGGAGCCCTACCTCTGCCCCGACTGGTTCTGTCTTGGTTCCCGCCCTCCCAAGTTCACAGGAATAAGCGCCACAATGGAATTCCATTTGCCACACACTGTACTTCTTTGCCCCAGAGGGGAGTGGGTGTGTAAGCTGTGCCGTGGTTGTGTAAGCCGTGCTGGTTTCAGGAGGGAGAAAAATGAAGCCCAGAGCAACAAAATGAACTGCCCCAGGTCACAAGCCAGGATGGGGACACCAGCTTACTGAGGCCAAGTGTCGCGTGTCCTGAAAATCACCAGGCACCTTATCATGGATAGGGGGCTGGCCGAGGAAGGGCGGGCATTCATGGCCTCTGGCTGGAGCCCCCCTAGATGCCCTCATTCAGTAGCCATGGTTCTGGAGGGACACCAGGGAGTTGGGAAAGGCTGCTGGCCTGGGACCAAGAAAACGAAGTTCCCCAACATGTTTGCAGCCTGGGATTAGGGATCTTGCTGACGGGCTGTATCTCCAGGCCTGGATTGAAGAGAAGGCCCATATAAGGCTGTCAGCTGTTCTGGACTCACCATAGACTGTTCTGAATGTTGGAAAGGTTTTCACTTGCTTTTCTGCCTGGTTATATACTCTTTCTCTACTTGGTAAGCTGTGGCCCCACTGGAGAAAAGACACCCCTGGGCTGTTCGGATTTCCTGAAAAGTCAGCTGCATGGTCAGGCTGGCCTATGGGTTGCTCTGCAGACAGTTGGTGGCCCAGTGCAAGGGGCAGTCACCTCATGACTATCCCTTGGAAAGGCAGCCAGGGTGTGGCTGGCACTCCAAGCTCATCTGCTAGGAGAAGGGCTCTGGGCCAACAGAGAAGGCTGGTCTCACAGCCTCGTGGAGAAGGGGACACAGAGCGACACCTCCTTGGCCCTTTGCCCACGGACGACAACTATTATTTCCTAAAGTGTTCAGTGACATGCAGGGCACAGCCCAGACCTAAGCAGTGCTCACAGTGCTGTGCTGCTGTTCTTTTTTTTTTTTGAGATGGAGTCTCGCTCTGTCTCCCAGGCTAGAGTGTAGTGGTATGATCTCAGCTCACTGCAACCTCTGCCTCCCGGGTTCAAAAGATTCTTGTGCCTCAGCCTCCCGAGTAGCTGGGATTATAGGTGCATGCCACTACGCCCAGCTAATTTTTGTATTTTTAGTAGAGGTGGGGTTTTGCCATGTTGGCCAGGCTGGTCTCGAACTCCTAACCTCGGGTGATCTGCCTGCCTCGGCCTCCCAAAGTGCTAGAGGCTGAAGCGGGCAGATCACCTGAGGTCAGGAGTGAGCCACTGTGCCCAGACACAGTGCTGCTGTTCTAACCTCACATGCATCATCCCCCTTGCCAGCGCTTCTGCAAGCAGAACGAAGTCTTCAAAGCCCCGCTCTTTTCCCAGGACGGGGTGTAGCTGCAAAGGATCTGTATTTCCCTGGCAGAGCTAAGTGGACAGTGGCCCTTAGACCCCAACTAGGGGATCTGTGTCTCTGTGGGGTTATGCTTTCAAATCACCCTCCTGGTCACTTCAGATAGGACCACTGGCCACCGGGGGGCCCTGCAATGACCTGCAGGATCTGAATCCTGTGAGGTTCCCAGAGGTGAGCCCCAGCTCCTCTAATGGCACTCACCATTCTCCTGCCACCCCACAGCTTTCCCACCCGTCAGCTGCTGGCTGGGCCACCGACGCAGGGGTTTCTCTCCCTGACTACAACTTGGGTAAAGTAAAAGGGCCAAGACAGCCCCACCCCATCCCTGCCAATGGGGCACATTCAGCCAGTACAGACCTTTTCCATTCCTACAGAGGGAGAACCCACCACCTGGCAATGACAACCCGAGAAGCAGCTCTTTTAGGCCTGGGTTCAAAGCCTGGCCCTGCCTCCTGAGGGAATATAAGCTTAGACTAGTTACTTAAGCTGTCTAGGCCTTGGTTCCTGCACTTGTGAGATGAGAATCATTCCATACTCCTCGCAGAGTTAAGGGGATTAAATTATATAATACGCACAAGACAATGAATGACACACAAAGAAGGGGGCTCAAAAATATTAGTGTCTCTCGGCCAGGCGCAGCGGCTCACGCCTGTCATCCCATCACTTCGGGAGGCTGAGACGGGCGGATGACCTGAGGTCGGGAGTTCGAGACGAGCCTGACCAACATGGAGAAACCCCGTCTCTACTAAAAATACAAAATTAGCTGAGCATTGTGGCGCATGCCTGTAATCCCAGCTACTCAGGAGGCTGAGGTAGGAGAACCGTTTGAACCTGGGAGGCGGAGGTTGCAGTGAGCCGAGATCGCGCCATTGCACTCCAGCCTGGGCAACAAAATTGAAACTTCGTCTCAAAAAAAAATAAAAAATAAAAATAAGAATAAAAATGTTAGTGTCTTCCTCCCAGTTCCATCCTCTTACCCATGAGATTCTTACCTCCCACATCTAAAAATATAAACAAATCAGCCATAGAGGCTTTGGGTAACAGAAAAGAAAAAGCGGGTTGTTAGAAGCAGCCAGGACAAGGGAGGACTGAGTCTCTCTTTGGAGACATATGCGCAGGCCACAGGGCTTTTGCTTAGGAAAGCGGGCCTGACTGTGCCTGCTCCTGCCGGCAGACCTGCTCCCCCAACACAGGGCTCCCTTCTGGAACACGGTGTGGAGTGTGGAGAGTCTTCCCTAGCACCCGCACCTGGCTCCTCCCTCCTGCTCTGCAGGACAGCATTCTAAGCCTGTCACAGACTCGCAAAAATGTTCTGTTGTTAAAACAAGTCAGGGCGCTATAGAAACCTGTTCCCTAAAAACTCTGTGTGTATGTGTAGTTTTTTTTCTAAACATACATTGTGCTTTCTCTCGCTTTCTTTCCGATAATAGAGAGACACACCCCAAAAAACCCCAGCTCACAATAAAAGGCAGTAAACCCAGCAAAACTATCCACAGGGCTCAAATGTTATGCAACCAAATGAGCTGTTTTTAAAGACTCTCCCTACCCGGTTCAAGAGGTGGGAAAGGGAAGGTCTACACGGCTGGCCAGCCTTGCTTCTCCCTGAGGGACTGGGAGATAACTGTTTTCTCCTTCCTTTGTAAAAATAACTTTTTTGGTGGGTGGGAAGGAAGTGACCAAACTTACACTTTGAGCCTGACAACATGTCAGCATCATCCTAAAAATAGGAGGTTTCCTTTGTTTCTCACAAATGAAAAGTTTCCTACCTCCAAGCCAGGCAGAGTACAGCCACAGAGTCTGAATTCACGCAGATGCGGGCAACTGAACTTAGCAGGCACCAGGCTCCCCCTCCTCTGAAGGGAGCTTTGACGTGGTGATACAGCAACGAGAGGGACAGAATGGTGCTAGCAAGGCTGCCAAGAAGCCTGAGTGTAGAAAGAAACCTGCCAAGTCTGTTCATGTTCAGAGGATCCCAGGCAGGTTTAAACTGGAAGCCTCTCTCCCAAAGCAAGAGTCGTTTCAAAAACAAACAAATTAAACACTACAGCATTTACCCCAGTACCAGGGATCCAAAGGGCTGGGTGAAGTCCATTCTAGTCTCTCCTATTGTTGCTGTGTTTTCCAGGAGGCGGATGTTTTTCTGAGTCTCAGAGTCCCTATCTGAATAGTGAAGAGGAAAGCTGTCTATATCTTCTTCCAGCACTGCAGATCCCCAGGACGAAGCTTTTTGAATTAAGGAAATGATGCAGGATAAGAAGACTTAATCAGGAGAGAGCATCAGAGATGAGAACAGAGGTTCGTAAACCCTCAAGAATGGGTACAACTTTGGCAGAGGCCACATCACATCAGAGAACTATCAACATGCCCGACTTGGCCATCAGGAAAAGAAACCACATCAGTTAAATGCAAATTCATAGGCACAATGACACACACAAAAACTGCACAACGTGAAAGGGACATGACTGGCCAGTGTGGCCAGAGCAAAAGTCTTTCCCAAGCCCAAGTCCCTGGGTCAACATGGGGCCTGCAAAGTTAGAGGAACTTTGTTGGAGCCAGAGTCTGAATTCACGCAGTCTGAATTCACCGAGCCTTCCCCGTCCCTCACCTGTGTAGAAGCTGGAATTATTATTATTCGTTTCTTGCTCGAAGATGCTCTTGGTCTGAGAGTCGAATCGGAGCCATAGTCCAATGGCAAGGACAGCAATCCCGGCAAGCTGCAAGACATACAGGACGTCAGCATTAACTCTGGCTGCCAGCAACAACGCAGTCCCCTCACGCTGAAGGGTGAGACTTGCAAAGGACTTTGTGACCACCCTTTGTCTCTGCCCCTCATATACGCCTGGTAGTTGTAGATGCCATTACTGGGTATGTTTGATTCATTCAGATACTAAAAATACCAGCAAGCGAGGAATAAACAGTGACCTACTTGCCATCCATTGGCCGAAGGGGTATTTTATAGGCAACAGAACACTATAAAGCAGTGAAAACGAATAACTCTAGCTACACGCAACACCATGAGTGCATCTCACAATGCTAAACCAAGAAGCCAGAGCCACAGGAACACACACAATACGATTCCATGTAGTTAAAAATCGCTATGCTGTTTAGGGATGCACACAGAGCTAGATGCTTACATGTGCCTATAAATGATAAAGGAAAAGCATTGTCATCAGGTGAGCAGTGATGCTTAGGTGGAGGGGGAAATTAGGCTCAGGGAGGTGCCAGGTGGCTGGGGGTGTCCTATTCTAACTGTTGACTTGGGTGATGGTTACACAGTTCCAGACACACGTGCACCAGGGAGGGCAGCTGCAACGTCCCTGGAGACCTGCTGCTCAGTAAATGACATGTCAGGGCCTCCCCTCGCTGGCACTGCTGAACTAGATGCTGTGCAGGAGGCCTCCTGCCAAGTCCCCCCAGTGCCAGCTGAGCTCCCTCGTCGCCGCCCGTACCAGGGCTTGCCGGGGGGAGTGACTCACAGGCCTCCAGTGTGGTAGCCGGCTGGACGCAGGAGTGGGTGGGCCCAGGTTTTGCTGGTCCACCCTCCTCAACAGAGGCACTCTTATGTCAGAGCCTGCTCATCAGGGACCTTGGTTCTCAGCTCCAGGAGCTGGTGATAGCCCATGGTGTGGATAGGCCTCTCTTTCCTTCCTTCTTTTCTCCTCTCCTTTCCCTCACGATATGCCATCGAGTGTGGGCAAGTTGGGTGGACAGTGGAGGTGGCAATACTGGGAAGGGCCACCCAGACCTCAGCCTGCAGCAGTCACAACCTCACCTGCCTGCCAGGAGCATAAGCAGATTTGCTCCTGTCAGGGAGGTGTGCTTCCACCACGAGGGGCTGCAGAGTCTAGCTTCATATTCTATTGCCTCAGCGTTCCCATCTGTAAAGCAGGGATTGTAAGATGCAGCCCTTCCCTACCTTGTAGGTATGGCTAAAGAATAAAGGAGATAATAGCAGAAGTGCATCTGAAGAGGAAGGTACCAAATGGGCTCTGGGAGAACAACCTCACTTTACCAGCATGAAGCCCCACCAGCCCTGCACTCCCAGCCTGTGGACTGTCGCTCAGCATCTTCTCAGCCTCTCAGCCCCACCTTAGGGCAGGCAGCTCCAAACATTGCTAAGGACTGTACGACACCACGTGCCCCGCGGCTGGACAAGGCAGAGAGAAAATCTCACACAGGCACAGAATTTGAGAGTTAAAATGAACTTGAGAGTTCTGAGTTGAAACACAAGTCTGGTTTTCCTTCTTAATACAAGGCCAGTGAGGGAGGGTCTCCTGGCCTAATCCAAAGGCAGCAAGCAGATCACCGTTTGGTTGGGGAGAAATATGAGTCTCCACTGTCCTGGACCCAGCAGGGTACTCGCATTCAGACCATGGGTTCCCCGACCAGGAGCACCGCAGTTAGCTTAGGCGGGGAGGTGGGCCCTGCTGGGAGCATGCTGGGCTAGAAGAGGTATGTGGCTTGAATCCACGTACACAAGGGACTAGACAAGCACACACTGGGCGGGTCTTGACTCTGTAGGTGGCAAGTCCTGGCCTGGGTCCCCCAGGGTCCCTGAGCATTAAAAGTACAAAGGTGGGCCAGGCGTGGTGGCTCACGCCTGTAATCCCAGCACTTTGGGAGGCTGAGGCAGGTGGATCACGAGGTCAGGAGATTGAGACCATCCTGGCTAACACGGTGAAACCCCGTCTCCACTAAAAATACAAAAAATTCTCCGGACATGGTGGCGGGCGCCTGTAGTCCCAGCTACTCCAGAGGCTGAGGCAGGAGAATGGCATGAACCCACGAGGCGGAGCTTACAGTGAGCCGAGATCGCACCACTGCACTCCAGCCTGGGCGACACAGCGAGACTCCGTCTCAAAAAAAAAAAAAAGTACAAAGGTGATACCTTCCCTCCTTCCACCCCAACCCTATGGAAGCCCACTCAGACCCCTGGGAATGGAAGACTGAGGCTGCTGGCCTCCTGGACATGAAAGCATTAACCTGAAAACTATAGGCCGGAGCTCAATTTCAGTCCACATTTAGCCACAACCTGTTTCTCACCCTGGTCCTCCCTCTATGCTCTTGCGCGCACAGGGAGATAGCGAGACAGTGCTCATTACCATCCTTTTTGCTCTAGGCTTGTGCTTATCAAGCAATTATCTCCCAAGTCATCTTACTTCCCCTGATGAGTGAAGTTATGACCCCACCCCTTATCTGCTGGGAAAACTGAGTCGCAAAAAAGAATGAAAAGACTCCCAGGCCTGCCAAGGAACTAAACTGTAAGATGAGATACAGCTACGCTCTGCACAGCAGCCTCTCACGGGCAGGAGCTGCGTCTCTCTGGGAATGTTCCACGCTCGGATGATGACAGGGTACCCCAGTGGACCCTCCAGGGGTAAGGCCCCTTCCGTCTTATAGAGAGCCCCAATGTCAAGGATCCTGAGCCAGTATGTTAAGTCCAGTCATTGATCCGGTCTCTGTGCACAGGTGGTAAGAAGGATGCTGGGCTGGAGAACCGGAACCAGGAGGGAAAAGGAAGCATCTCAGGTCTTATCTTGGCCAAGGGCCGGGCCAAGCCTGGAGTCTGGAGTCCCCCATATTTGGACCCCACCTTAAACCTTACATCACGCGGCTTGGTTGTCAATGCTACAACATTTCACTACAACCAGGAAGGAAAAGCAGCTAGCTCTGGAAAAATGGGAAAAGCTGCCATAGGTCTCGGTCTCATAGGCTTAACAACTCACAGTAAGAGAGGAGAAAGGTTCAAGTAACCCAGAGAAAAGGGAGGGCCAGGGACATGACTGGGAGCACTCGGACAAAAATCAGGAGTGAACCCTGCTGCCTTTTCTGACAGAATGACTGAGTTATTCTGTCAGAGGGGACGCTATGTGAACCATTAGCTGCCCCATTTTCTGTAAAACGCTGTTGGAGAAATCGCTCCAGTTGGCTGAGTCACAATGGCTTGGGGTCACAGGGTCACAAAACTTGTATAACCAGTGCCACCCAATAATGCCTTTCATGGTTGTCAGGCAGTGCTATCTAAGGCGCTCTGAAGTATTTTCTAGGAGAACTCACTTTCTGGTGTGGCATAGAGGGGCTCCCCTGCCCCCATCCGGCTTTCACCCCAGCTGCTTTATTTTTTGAGACAGGGTCTTGCTCTCGTCACCCAGGCTGGAGTGCAGTGGTGCGATCATAGCTCACTGTAGCCTTGGACTCCTGGGCTCAAGCCACCCTCCCACCTCAGCCTACTGAGTAGCTGGGATAACAGGTGCATGCCGCTAATCTTGGCTAATATTTTAAACTTTTTTTTTTTTTTTTTTTTTTTTGGTAGAGCCAGGGGTCTTGCTATGTTGCTCAGGCTGGTCTTAAATTCCTGGCCTCAAACTATCCTCCTGCCTCAGCCTCCCAAAGCACTGGGATTACAGGTGTGAGCCACTGCACCCATCTTCAGCTACTTTAATAATAGGAGAAACTAAACGGGAGGGGCCAGGAGCAAGAAACAAAGACAGCTTTAACCCTTAAAAGAGGGCGCCAAGTCAATTATTCAGGGACTCCATAAATGAGAATACAGGAGTCCGGGAGGCCAAGGGGTCGATGGCTTCCTCCCAGGTTAATTAACAGACATATGGCGGCATGCTGAGCATGCAATTTCCTCGATGGCTGCCCCACTGCAGCCTATCATCGCAGGAGCAGAGCAGGTTTGATGCGAATGCTGAATGAGACAGTGCCCTGTTCCCAGGGCTCTGGAGAGAGGATAGCAACCTACAGTATGCCCAGCTGGTCGGGCGGGGATGCAGGAGAGAGCCCACAGCTTCTACTCTCAGCTCGCGGCCCTGCCCATTGTTTCCTCTTTTGTTTCCAAGAAAAGCCAAATGGAAACATTCTGGTTTTGCTGGGAAAAGCTCCTTTGCTATCTGGCCAAAAAAATGGTTCCATCCCTTTGAGAGGGCTGAGAGGAAAAGGGTCATTTTTTCCCATTGTTTTACTGGAAATTTCTTCGTTTCTTCACTGGTGCTAGGCCCTGAGAAAAACATGAGCCAAACCTCAACTGAGCACAGTCTACAAAATACTTGCCCAGTCCTTCTCCAAACTGTCAAGGTCATGGAAAACAAGGAAAGACAGAAACTGTCACAGCCCAGAGAAGACTGAGGAGGCATGACAACTGTCCTGTGGTGTCCTGGATAGGACCCTGGAACAGAAATAGGACGTTACATGAAAAACTAGTGAAATCCGAGTAAGTCCGGAGCTCAGTTAACAGAATGTACCAACGGTGGTTTCCTAGTTGTGACAAATGAAATGCAGTAATATGAGACGGTACAATAGGGGAAACTGGGGAGGAGGATGAGCAAATTCTCTACACTATCTCTGCAATTTTTCTGTAGATCTAAAATTATTCTAAAGCAAAGTGTATAAAACAATAAAGAAGCGGGGGCCTCTCTCTCAAAGCTTCCTGTCTCCTTCAAGAACCTGCTCCATTAATTAACCTCTTTCCTGACTGTGCAGGTCTGCCTCTGCCACTTTTTTGACCTTTGTGAAGACACAGACAGGTCTCCCTAACCTAACAATCCAAATACAACAAAACCAGAAATAGAACCCTCTTTTTCTTCAACCTCACAGCTCCTTCAGGGTGCTCTCTGCTTTCCTTTCACCCCTGAGCTGGCGGCTTAACCACCTCCAAGTCCTCACTGGCTCATCACTACATCTCTCCCAACCCGAAAGGGGTGGCGAGTCTTAGGACTTTTGCTGAATCCTCATGTTTTGGGATCCCGCAGCAGCTGACACCACTGAACCCTGCCTCCTCCTTGTCTGCTCCTTAGATGCAATCTCTCCAGGTTTTCTGAGTTCAGCCTTGTGCATTGTGCCTCTGCTAGTGCAAGTCCCTCCTCCTGGAATGCTGTGTGGTCGCCTAAGCCAAGCCTGCTGCTTCCCCACCCATTTTCCCCCATTCCTCCCATGCAAATGGCAAATGCAATCCCTGAGCAAGCCAAGCATGTGAGCAGGCCAGTGTCACATCCGTCCTGTCCTCTCCAGCATCCGCGATCCGCACTCTCTGCCCTTCCTCTATCTGGGGCTTGCCTCCCGTCTCAGCAGAGCACAAGCTCCTTGAGGTCCAGGGGACCTCTGAGTCATTCTTTTTTTTTATCTCCTTTGCCCCATCCATGCTTTGGAAGGATGGTCATTAGTAAATAGTTACTCCATAAATGAATGACTACTTCAGTGAAAAAGTATTTGAAATCCACCCAGATCTCCTCTCCTGTGTCCTCTTCATTTGGACCAGCTTCCTTTCCCATTAGGCCTTTTATCCAGATCCATCTTCTAATGTCTCACAAGAGTCAGAAACCACAAAGAGGCCGGGAGCGGTGGCTCACGCCTGTAATCCCAGCACTTTGGGAGGCCAAGGCGGGCGGATCACAAGGTCAGGGGATCAAGACCATCCTGGCTAACACGGTGAAACCCTGTCTCTACTAAAAACATGAAAAATTAGCCAGGCATGGCGGCGGGCGCCTGTAGGACCAGCTACTTGGGAGGCTGAGGCAGGAGAATGGCGTGAACCCAGGAGGCGGAGCTTGCAGTGAGCCGAGGTCGCGCCACTGTACTCCAGCCTGGGCGACAGAGCAAGACTCCGTCTCAAAAAAAAAAAAAAAAAAAAAAGAAAAAGAAACCACAAAGAACAATTACTTCATGGGAAGACCCATGAAGGTTGGTTGGGGGGAATGACAACAATTTCCCTTTCTGTCGGTGAAGCATGTCCCAATGTGACTTACGGGCAAATCCTCATACAGACTTTTGAAAACCAAGTTTATAAAAAGCCCATGCAGGCCGGGTGCGGTGGCTCACGCCTGTAATCCCAGCACTTTGGGAGGCCAAGGCAGGTGGATCACTTGAGGTCAGGAGTTCGAGACCAGCCTGGCTAACACGGTGAAACCCCGTCTCTACTAAAAATACAAAAATTAGCTGGGTGTGACAGCGCGTGCCTGTAATTCCAGCTACTTGGGAGGCTGAGGCAGGAGAATCACCTGAACCCGGGAGCCAGAGGTTGCAGTGAGCTGAGATCGAGCCACTGCACTCCAGCCTGGGTGACAGAGCGAGATTCCATCTCCAAAAATAAAAACAACAAAAAAACAACCCATGCATTGCTGTCCTCAGTCTTTATCTGCAAGTCTGCCAGCACCCCCATCCCTCAAAGAAGTCCAGTCAAACACTCTTACGTTTGATGAACACAGGTAAGCTGGTCACCTGGGGCTTATGTGAGCCTCAGGAGACATGAGAACCCAAGAGTGCCCCAAACTCAGGCCCACAGTGAAAGGTGTCCTGGTCATCCCTTGCCACACCCACTCACCACTGAGAGCACAATTCACCAAAGGCTCCCACGCAATGATGAGAATTTCAGTGACTCACACTGCAAAATCTTGCTGCAGGGACAGGTTCAGAAATTTTACACTGAAACACACACCTGGAGTTAAAGGAAACATTTCCAATTTCAAAGGAGGATTAAACAAAAAACATCAAAGTGTAACGGAGCTTAGGGGCACCTGGCTGCTCTGGGGACTCTATGCCAAGTGTGCAAAGCCAGTTCCAGTTAGAACCTGGGGAGGTTCGTATGTACAGCCTGGCCTCCTGGTGGAAATTCTTGAAGTAGGTGTGCTGAAAAAGAGGAAGTAACCCACAAGAAGAGGAAAAGAGCAGTGGGTTGAATGTGGTTTCAGTGTGGGGGAGGGCATACTGCATGCCACTCCCCAGGTGGGAGAAGCCAAGTTTGCCTATGGGACAAATCCTACTTCAAAGAAAAATCCTTTGTGGGCAAACAAACTGGGTGCTCTTGGCGTGGGCCCCGTTTTCCTCCAGGTCCCATCTTCTGTAATATGTACTGACTGGCCATACACTTTTTTTTTTTTTTTTTGAGACAAGGTCTCACTCTGTCACCCAGCCTGGAGTGCAGTGGTGTGACCATGGCTCACTGCAGCCTTGACCTCTCTAGGCTCAGCTGATCCTCCCACTTCAGCCTCCTGAGTAGCTGGGACTACAGGTGTGCACCACCACGCCCAGCTAATTTTTAAAATTATTTGTAGAGATGAAGTTTCCCCATGTTGTCCAGGCTGGTCTCAAACTCCTGGGCTCAGGAGATCCACCCACCTTGGCCTCTCAAAGTGCTGGGATTACAAGCATGAGCCACTGTACCCAGCCCATTTTTTAAAAAGGACAAAATATTTGTTACGCTTCCTCTATTCAGCTGCCTTGGAAAGCCCAGAAAGTAGAGAGCAGATCATTGCTCACAGTGGTTTCTCGCTGAGGACTGCCTTGGCCTTGAGGGGGCCACATCTACCACTTTGGGAGGGGTTGGAGGTGGGTAGTGGTGAGTGGATGGAGTCCAGGAAGGAGGGAGAACTTTCTTCCCAACTTCCCACTGTCCTCCTGGAAAAGCGATGGCTACTTGGTTACTCTGCTGAGCCCATGGTCAAAGTGATACACAATTTTCAGCAAGGGACAGGTGGCTTAATAGAAAGAATAGTGAGCCGTTGCCTGCACAGCTGTACCACCTAGGGCCTGGTTCTATATGGGGTGGGCATCAGAATCATCTGGGGAAATACTTTTTTTTTTGAGACAGGTCTCAATCTGTCACCCAGGCTGGAGTACAGTGGCACAATCTTGGCTCACTGCAAGCTCTGCTTCCCGGGCTCAAGCAATCCTCCTACTTCAGTCTCTCAAGTAGCTGGGACCACAGCTGGAAGCCACCATACATGGCTAATTTTTTTTTCGTATTTTTTTTTGTAGAGACAGGGTTTCACCATATTGCTCAGGCTGGTCTCGAACTCCTGAGCTCAAGCAATCCGCCCACCTTGGCCTCCCAAAGCACTGGGATTACAGGTGTGAGCCATGGCGCCCGGCCTACCTGGGGGATTTCTAAACATGCACCTGCCTCAGCAATCCCAGGGGACTCTTTGTGCTCCCAGGGATTCTACTGCACGCCTCTGTTGAGAATGACTGGACTGTGATGGATACACACTTGGGCTCTAATTCTGGCACTGCTACCTAGGAGTGCTCTGACACTACACACTTTCCTCAGCTGCTCTGAACGTTACAGTCCTCATTTCTGAAAAAGTACAGTATGATACCTGTCCTGTCTTCAACATAGGTTGAAGGTGAGGATTAAATAAAGTGATGCATGTAAAACATTCTGAAAACTGTGAAGTGTTACAGCCAGCCGGATTCCATAGGGAAAAAAAATGACAATAATAATAAACTCTGAGAAAGACGTGAGGTGGGGGCAATTCATGGGCCTTCTGTGGATGGCTGTTGTGTCCTCCTGTGATCGGAGAAGGCGGCTGGGTGGCAGCGGGGGAATTTAGGACACTGGGGTTCTGTTTTCTGGTTTGTGTGGGATTCTGTGTGAGCACTGGGTAGTGGAGGAAAATGGGTAAATTTATCTGCTTCACACCCGCAAACTGCCATCCAGAGCTCCACTAAGACTGGATGGGAATGGCCAAAGAAAAGTGGGGAAGGAAGGCTAAAGGGAGACTGTTGGCTCAGATTTTAGGCTTCTGTCCTTCCTTGGATCACAAACTGCTTCCGTGGGCAAATTAACCCTGCTGAAAGGAATAATTACAGCAGCAGATAACAGAGAGAGAGGGGATTTTCCTGGGTTGGGCAGGAAAGGAAACCTTGGCCTCTTTATCACCCTCCTTCAGTAAGATGCTTGTCAGCCCTGGTTTTTGTTTTTGTAATCTACTAAACTTGGGAGAGCATTAGTCATAGTTGTCCATGGCACCCAGGAAGTAAGCAACACACCAAACACTGGGGATGCAAGTTTCCCACACCAGCAGTTTTCCAGGCCCCAAAATACCAGTCACGCTTTAAGAAAGCCACAGAAGTGGAGATAGGCCCTCCCTGTTCGCACAGACTTCAACATTTAAAAACAAGTCAGGCCACCCAGACCTGTGGGCTCTGGGCCTCGCCCATCTCCATGGCAACCCTTGGCTCGCTACTGCATGCCAAGCCTGGATGGGCTGATTCACTCCTCAGGAAGCCGGGCCAGGCAGTGCCAGCAAGAACAAACAGGATCCCGATGCCCACAGCCTCCTCCAACCCTCTCTGTGTCCTCCTCTCCCACCTCCAAATGAAGGCTGGGGCTGTTGTCTTTGGAAGGGCAAAGCCACTTACTTGGGCAGGACTAGAGGCTTTGGGGTGCTCCCTTATCCAGCTCCGCCACACAGTAAACACCGGCAACAAGAAAACCAAAACTCCGCTGTGATCAGCAGAAGAAATTGCCACGACTTGCTCTCCTTAAGCGTCACAAGTAAATTACTATAATAGTTCATGGCGGAATTTCTAGATGACAACAGGGCATATTACTAACTTTAGTTTTACTACAGCCAAGTTGAAAAGCCCCAGAGATCACAGCCCTAGAGAACCAAAGTTCCCTTTTGTATGTATGACCGGTTGGTCAGGCGCATCCTGGGGGGCCATCTCGTCTCTCTAGACAACTTCTGCTCTTGGGACTTCTACCGAGCTACTGTCTGAAGGCAGTGCTCAAATCTTCAGAAATTCTTATCTTCAAAGGCAACCCAGGAAACTCTTCTCTATGCCAGTCCAGCAGCTCTCAAAATGACCCCAGACCAGCAGCAGGATGACCCAGGAACCTGGACATGCAAATTCGCAGTTCCCTACTAGACCCACTCAGTGAAACTGGGGTGGGACTGGACCGGCACTCTGTTTTCCCAACACCTCCCCAGGTGACTCTCATCACGCTCAAGTTTAAGAACCACTACTCTAGGCCTTCATTGACACACCAATAATCAGGAAGGACAGAGAAAAGCTTTCTCTGGGGGTTCTGAACCCAGAGAATAGCTTTCTAAATGCCAGTGCCGAAAAGCCTGAAGGCATGGATGGGAGGTGTGAGCTTCCTCTGAGCTGGAGGTGCTTTGTGTGTGTTAGGGAGAGCTCACTGCCCAGCCCCGCGAGGGAGCAGGACTGGACCCTACTACTTTACACTCCAATCTGGAGAGTGGGGGCTCAAATGCTCTGACCAGCACTGTGAAGCCACGGGGAACGCACCTAGGGTCACCTTGGAAATGTGGCATTGTGACCATTAAGGGTGAAGATGCAGAGAGGTGGGAAGGCAGGAAGAGGTAAGAAAGGAGAGATAGTGGCTGGACAACTCTGTGCTGAACCCACTGAGCCAGGAAGTCATGGTAAAGGGCTCAAGTTGGAACCTGCGTTTGGTTCCCAAATGCACATCCACCACCCAGGCCCTGCCTACGTGAACTCTCCTCTGGTAACAGGCCCTGATGACTTGGTGCGCCTGTGAGAGGCTCCCATAGCCTGCAGCAGGGCACTCCTGGTAAGAACCTCCCCTCTGAATTCTGCAGCCGGCTGTGCTCCCTAGGCCAGCTCGCTGTTATGCACGAGACTGGACTTCTCCTCAAACCTCCCCGAACTCTAGAAAAACAATTTTTTAAAAGAATACACTCAGAGGCTGATGGTCAGGCCTCTGACCGGACCTAGCACTTTGGGAGGCTGAAAAGGGGACGCAATGCTTGAGCTCAGGAGTTGGAGACCAGCCTGGGCAATATGATAAAACCCCATCTCTACTAACAAATGCAAAAACTTAGCTGGGCATGGTGGCACACGCCTGTAGTTCCACCTACTTGGGGGGCTGAGGCAGGAAGATGGCTTAAATCCAGGAGGTTGAGGCTGCAGTGAGTTGAGATTGCACCACTGCACTCCAGCCTGGGTGAAAGAGACCCCATCTCAAAAAAAAAAAAAAAAAAAAAAAAAAAAAAAAAAAAAGAGGCTGATGGTCAAGTTGTAGGTTATCTAGCTCAGGGAAAATACAGAACACCATAGTAGCAATTTAACAGTAGGAGTTACTATGTACAAGGACCCACGCCCCCAACACATTACAGGAGGTGGTTTATGTACAGTCTCTCACTGAATCCTCTCATCACCCTCATTTTATGGATGAATCAGGCTCAGAGATTTTAAGCAACTGACTCAAAAAGACACTGCCAGGAAGAGGCAGAGCTCAGATGGAACCAGCTCCACATCGACGACTCAAAGCCACGCTCTTCTCAATGCACGGTGCTTCCTCACTGGCCAGGGGGTGACCGGGAAAGATGCGAATCCCTGAGAAATTGTCTTGGGGGACAAGTGGGAGGCATGGACGTGTTGAATTTGGCACAATGCTCTGACTTAACCTGGTGACAGGGTTTCCCTGCCTGCTGCAGCTTGACAACAGACGCTTTCGATTCAGGGTGTTGACCCTAACCCGGGTGGGGGCCAAGAGGGAGGGAGGGAAGATGCTGACCAGTAGCTTCTCCCTTGGGTTTGTTCTTCTCTCCCTCCATTGAGGCGGGGAGAGGTGGTGGTCCCTGGGAAGCTGCACCCTCAGGCGCTACCTTCCTTCCACTTCCTACCTCCGGTGTCTACACAAGCAATGGTGACCGTGGCTCTGCCTCTCTCTGGGACCTGGTTTCTGGGTGTGGGTGTTCTAGGTATCCAGAAAATTCTACATATGAAGAATCAACTTCCTTTTGGGAGGCACAAGGAGTGAACTGAAGGAGAAGCATTGAGGCCACCCTTCTTGGTGTGGATATGAAGTAGATTTTCCTTCAATTTCCATTGTAAATTAATTTCCAAGTTGAGCTCCACGAAGCTAGTCTCTGCCAATGGGGCGTTCTTACAGGCGTTTCCAGCAAAGCGCAAAACTGATTCCCCTCTTTATCCGTCTTCCCCAAACTGGGGAAGTCTCAGAAATGAGCGTTTTATAGACAGATGGAAAGATACGTCCTCCAATTCGTGTTCAAGAGGGAGAAAGCCTGGAGGTAAATTTCAGCATTGACTGATCTTGTGTGATGTGGTTTCATGAACTGAAGCGAGAAGATATGGATGAATGTGAACACCTCAATCTGTGAAAAACGTAAGGAGAGGTACAGTAACAGCAACTACAGCAACAGCAGCAGAAGCTAACATAGGAGCTCTGCCTGTGAGCCAGGCCCATATAAGAGCTTTACATTAAATATCCCATTAGTCCCAGTAACAATCATAAGACGCTGGTTGTATTATTACCTTCACTACACAGATAAGGAAAGTAAGGCTTAAGGAGAGTCACTAATTTGCTCTCTCCCCACAGGACCCGGCGTTTCTATCAAGACAACCCCCTGCCCGCTCCTGGCCCACTCCCCCTAACCCCAGCAATGTCCCTGGGTCATAAATGGCCCCTGCTATTATATGTCGCTCTTTTACACCATAAGGGCAGGCTGGGGAGAGGGGTCCACATGCACACTTAAACCCAACATTCCATGACAAGCCAGGTCCCTGGGGAGGCCAACTTCTGCCTTCTGTGGTCATTTAATGCTCTAGACACTTAGATGATTATGGTACCTACCCCACAACCCATACAATTCAACATAAACAAAGTTGAACTTGTAAGATAAAGCTCGAAAAAGTGCCTGTTTCCCTGGATTCCTTGAGCTACCTGCATTGTTGGTGCCCTAAGCACATGCCTAGCCTACCTGCTGACTCTGTGGCCTCCCTTTCCAGGGGTGCTAGTGCAGTTGGGGGGCTCCTGGGTGGAAGGATGAAGGTGGCCCTAGACAGCTACAGCCTGGGGGCGCCACCACCTTGCTATGCCTGGCTTGTTGTGTGTAAATGTTCGAGCCTGGCCTCAGGCTGGTGCAGGGCATTACTTTACAAGAGAACATTCCCTATAGGAGCAACAGTAATGCAATGCATGAGAGGTTTCCCAGGGAGGAGACTAGAATTACACTATAAGGCCCTGCTGCCCCTTCTGATTCTTAGTGGCCTGCCTTACAGCCTGAGAGCTAGTTCGGATCATCCCTGTGAGAGATGAAGAAACAGGTTCCGAGAGGTAAAGCGACTAGCCCATGGTCACAGAGCAGGCATGAGTGACCCAGCTGTCAGCACTCTTCCTCTGTCCTGTGCACAGCACATGCCATGCAGAGATCAGTTACTTGCTGGCCTGTCTCCTCCCCGATAGAAGGGAGACAGCTTGGTCCCCTCTCCAGGGTGTGGCAGAGGATGAGGAACTCCGTAAGCTTTTTCTCAGCATATCTTTCTGGAAATTAGGCAGCTACCTGGTCTGAACAAGTTCAAGAGTTGAGGGCCGGGCGCGGTGGCTCACGCTTGTAATCCCAGCACTTTGGGAGGCCGAGGCGGGCGGATCACGAGGTCAGGAGATCGAGACCATGGTGAAACCCCGTCTCTACTAAAAATACAAAAAATTAGCCGGGCGTGGTGGTAGGCGCCTGTAGTCCCAGCTACTCGGAGAGGCTGAGGCAGGAGAATGGCGTGAACCCGGGAGGCGGAGCTTGCAGTGAGCCGAGATGGCGCCACTGCACTCCAGCCTGGGCGACAGAGCGAGACTCTGTCTCAAAAAAAAAAAAAAAAAGAGTTGAGAAATCTTCCCTCCTTTCAAGGACAAAGTCAGCATCATTTAAAAACCTGGAGCCCTTCCTCTGCCCTGGAGAGGAGAAAAGCTTCAGCGAAGTGTGCTGGCGTTAGGATGTTGGGGCTGATTGGGAGGGAGGCCCTGGCCCAAGGTAACCTCTTTCTAAACAAGAAATCCCATTTCAAGTTTCCACTGCCTGCTTGCCAGACGCGTAGCATACGCTGGCCAGCCCATAAATCCCTTTTCCGCTGAAAGCAGGCGTTCTGATCTTAACCAAAATCATCTGATGTGGGGGATTGTTTTGGATGTTTTGCTTTAAATTCCTGAATACCACACATTTGTTTTCCATTGTGTATGCCTCGCCGAGCTGTCTGGCGATGACTGCACACACTCTAGCCACTTGCAGCAGCTTGCTCTCATTCCATCTGCAGAGTTGGCTGCCACGTGCGTGCGTGGCCCTGAGTGGTGGGAGATGCTCCTTCCTTGACAGTTTTCAAGCAATGTGGTGCCTGGAGTGGCAGGGTCAGCTAAAAGCACTTCCGGCATCGCTTGGTGGAACGGCCCCCCTTCTCCACCACGGGATCTTGCAAACCCCAAGCCAGCAAGGGAGGCCAAGATCCCCAATCTCTTGTCTAACCTATCACCTGCCCTACCCCTCTGCCAGGAGCTGCTTCTTCATATTAGGTCACCTAATTACTAGCAGCAAGTACTCAAATATTTGCTATCTATGTTCCACGCCCCACCCTAAGCACTTCCCCAGAACTATTTAATTTTCAGAATAGGCCCGCCAAGGAGGTAATATTGTCTTCCATTTTTTAGATGAAAAAACTGGGGCACAAAAGTTAAGTTGCTCAACTGAGATCACAGGGCGAGTAAGTGGCAGAGTCAGAACTTGAACCCAGAACGGTCTGACCGCAGAGCCCCAATTCTCAATTATTTTGTTAAGCTGTTTGTGTTTTTGATCCATTTCTTCTATTCTGAAGCCAGAATTTTTCCCTTTCGCCTGTTTTCCCCCCATTCATATCTAATCCCATTTCAAAGTGGTGTTTTCGATCTTTAAAGGCCCCAAGGGAGCCCATCTGCACAGGAAGGAAGGCAGCTTGCAGACGCGCCTCCTCCCTCACAGCAGGGCAGCTGCAGTGGCCACCTGGGCTGGAGGTGCCACCTACACCTGGCCTCACTCGGGGGCAGTGGGGGTAGTGGGCGCTCGAAGAGAGTCTAAAAAAAACAGCTGGTGCTTCCTCTCCCTGGCCTTTGTCCTGAGAGCTTCAGCCACACCCTTGGTTCCACTGGTCATATAGTCGGCCTGGACAGAGGCGGCGCCCTGGGAAGGGACTCTCCAGGGCAACTCGCATACCCTCCTCTCCCGTTGGCTGCACTGTTCCAGCTGCCATTAGCATTGTGCCCATAGACGGGACCACAGCCTGTTCAGTGGCCATGGTCCTTCCATCCCCCGTGAAAACAGCCCCAGAGTGGGACCTGGAGCCTTTGCCCTTCCCCAGAACCATCCTGCCAGCAAAGGGCAGAGGAACAAGATGACATCAGCACAGGCCTCTCTGTGTTATACCCCTGGGCACGAGCTCTCAAGACACACCCCAGGGTCCTAGAGGAGAGTGCCAGCTTCCCATGACAAAGAAGGCTGAAGTGTCCTTCCTCATCCTGGAAGAGAATCTAATTTCTATTTGAAATGAGCAGTCCCAGCTGGGCACGCTGGCTCACGCCTGTAATCCCAGCACTTTGGAAGGCCGAGGTGGGCGTATCACCTGAGGTCAGCAGTTCGAGATCAGCCTGGTCAACGTGGCGAAACCCTATCTCTACTACAAACACAAAAATTAGCCGGGCATGGTGGTACATGCCTGTAATCCCAGTTACTCGAGAGGCTGAGGCATGAGAATCACTTGAACCCAGGAGGCAGAGGTTGCAGTGAGCCGAGATTGTGCCACGACACTCCAGCCTGGGCAACAGAACAAGACTCCATCTCAGAAAAAAAAAAAAAAAAAAAAAAAAAAAGAAATTCGCGGTCTGGGTCTCTAAAGGGTTGTGTCTTAGGGAGCCAGGGCTACAATTTGACTAGAGAGGAGGAAAGGAGAGCATGAAGAGATTTTCTCAGCCTTGTAGACAGGAAGCTTTAAAACATCTGAGCTTAACAGTAATAAATTTAAATACACAGTCCCACATCGCAAGGAAGATGTTTACATTGCACCATGGAGCGCAGGAGGAATATGTCTTAGTGGGAAGGGCCTCCCGTCTCTAGGAACGGGGCCGCTGAGGGAGGTATGGATGACTCCCCACCCAGAAAACATCCAGTGGAGTTGGGCATAAATCTGGGGTGTGCACACACACTAGCACACTGCAACTGCCCACCTAGAAGGGAAGACATGATGTGGATTCAAACACCAGCCTTCTATTGACTTGAAAAGCTATGATGAGCCTGGCGCGGTGGCTCACGCCTGTAATCCCAGCACTTTGGGAGGCAGAGATGGGTGGATCACCTGAGGGGAGGAGTTCGAGACTAGCCTGGCCAACATGATGAAACCCTATCTCTACTAAAAATACAAAAATTAGCTGGGCGTGGTGGCGTGTGCCTGTAGTCCCAGCTACTCAGGAGGCTGAGGCAGGAGAATCACTTGAACCTGGGAGGCAGAGGTTGCAGTTTGCCAAGATTGCGCCACTGCACTCCAGCCTGGGTGACAGAGCGAGACTCTATCTCAAAACAAACAACAAAAAAAGCAATGATGAGTTCATAAATAGTATGATTTTGCTGATCGTTTCATTTAGAGTTTTAATAAATCAGTACACTGTATTATCATACTACAGATTTGATCAACTTAGATTTAAAAGCCTGTAATCCCAGCACTTTGGGAGGCTGAGGCGGGTGGATCACCTGAGGTCAGGAGTTCAAGACCAGCCTGATCAACATGGAGAAACCCCGTCTCTACTAAAAATTAGCCAGGCATGGTGGCACGCCCCTGTAATCCCAACTACTCGGGAGGCTGAGGCAGGAGAATCGCTTGAACTCAGGAGGCAGAGGTTGCGGTGAGCTGAGATCATGCCACTACACTCCAGCCTGGGCAACAAGAGTGAAACTCCACCTCAAAAAAAAAAAAAAAGAACAAAAAACAAAAAAACCTAAAATCCTTGAATAGGTTTTGAATTCATAAATTCATAATTAATAAAACTGCCTGATTAACTTTATGGTATTTTTAGCCTCAGTCAAGGATCTTCTCCTATGACCCATGTGTTGTGTTGTTTCTGAACTTGGATAGTAACACACAGCTCAGACTGGGAGTGTCAGCAAGGGACTGGCACCTGAAGCTGTGAAGCTCGGTTCCGAGGAAGGGGCTTGGCAGGAGCCACCAGCTGCTTAGCCTGCTCAGAGGTGTTCACTGGAAACTTGGATGTGCATTGGGTAAGCTGTGAAGGGTTACTTTTCTTCTCTCTTTTTTTTTTTTTTGAGATGGAGTTTCACTCTTGTCGCCCAGGCTGGAGTGCAATGGCACGATGTCAGCTCACCGCAACCTCCGCCTCCCAGGTTCAAGCGATTCTCCTGCCTCAGCCTCCCAAGTAGCTGGGATTACAGGCACCTGCCACCATGACTGGCTAATTTTGCATTTTTAGTAGAGACGGGGTTTCTCCATGTTGGCCAGGCTGGTCTCAAACTCCCGACTTAGGCGATCCGCCTGCCTCAGCCTCCCAAAGTGCTGGGATTACAGGCGTGAGGCACCGTGCCCAGCCTGAAGGGTTGCTTTTCTAACAGAGCTCACAAGAGCCACTATCTCTTCCCCCGGACACAATGCCTGGCATAAGGATTGAAGAGGAAGGGCCCTTAAGACCCAGGATTCTGATTTTTCTCCAAGTCAGTAGTCCCCAAACTTCTCTCCACTGGGACCTCCTCTGGAATGACATTAATCCGGGCCCCTCTCCAAGTCAGGCTGCTTTGCCTTTCCCAGTTACTCAACCAGACTGCTTCTCAACTCCTCGGGAGTCCAGCTCCCCAAATGATCCCTCCTGAGACTTTCCGCCTTTCTAAAAGTACCCAGAGGACAAGCCTTTCTGTCTGTATTTGGAGGGAAGGAGAAGAGAGACAGACCTCCGCTCTTCCTGAACAAAGATGAAGCACCAAGCTCTGGGAAAAGCTAAGCCAAGAGGCCCAACCTGGCTGGAAGATCATAAAGTTGCATTTTTCGTGTGTACTAGAAATACAGAGCACTCATTAAATTAACCGAGAGTGAAAACCACTCCTTAGGCAATGATTAAACTGAGAGTCAGAGGGACGGGTGGGAGGCCAGCTGTCCCATCTGAGCTGTACTTGATCACCAGGGAATCTAGCATTTCTAATGCCTTTCACAAAGTCCCCTGTTATGCCCCATTGCAGCCCCCCTGGGGAACGGTGAGGCAACCTGCTTCTTATGGCAGAAATATGGGACTCAGGACACAGCAGAGGTTGTCTGGAAACTGAGGGAGAAAAACCAATATGGGGCGTTTATAGCGTGAGCTCAGGCTGGGCATGGTGGCTCACATTTACGATCCCAGTGCTTTGGGAGTCCAAGGCTGAAGGACTGCTTGAGCCCAGGAGTTCAAGACCAGCTTGGGCGACATAGAGAGACCCTTTCCATACAAAAAAATTAGCCGGGTATAGTGGTGTGTGCTGTAGTCCCAGCTACTTGAGAGGCTGAGGCCAGGATTGTGTAAAGCCCAGGAGTTTGAGGCTGCAGTAAGCTATGATGGTGCCACTACACTGCAGCCTAGGCAATGGAGAAAAAGAAAAAAACAAAAGATGTCTATGGGCCTCCAGAAACAGACATAACATTTTTCTGAAGGCAGGTCGTACTGATTCCAAGGAATTCCCTAAAAAGGAATTTCCCTAAAAAGGAATTTCCCTAAAAACGTTAAGATGTATTAGTCTAGGATGACAGGATATAGTACTTAAAAACTATCCACAACTAAGTATTTTTGGAGGGGTAGGGGGAAGGAAATTACCAGATAGATATAATTATTATAAAATTATCACAAAAAAATTATCGCATCTGGGGACAGGATGTTGCTTTCTATGGCTGCATGCCATCACTTGATGGAAAATGAGAATGTCCCTGGACCAGCATGACTTTTTCCATGGAATAAAACAGGCAAGTAATCTGCAGTCAGGCCTTAAAACATAAATTTAAGAAATGTAGGTCAGGCGCGGTGGCTCATTCCTGTAATCCTAGCGTTTTGGGAGGCCAAGGTTGGTGGATCGCTTGAGCCTAGGAGTTTGAGACCAGCCTGGGCAACATAGTGAGATCCTGTCTCTACAAAAAAGTTAAAAGGTTAGCTGGGTGTAGTGGCACATGCCTGTAGTCCCAGTTACTCAGGAGGCTGAGGTGTGAGGATTGCCTGAGCTGTTGAGGTTGCAGTGAGTCATGAGCCATGATTTTTTTTTTTTTTTTTTTTTTGGAGACGGAGTCTTGCTCTGTCGCCCAGGCTGGAGTGCAGTGGCGCAATCTCGGCTCACTGCAAGCTCCGCCTCCCGGGTTCACACCATTCTCCTGCCTCAGCCTCTCCGAGTAGCTGGGACTACAGGCGCCCACCACCACGCCCGGCTAATTTTTTTGTATTTTTAGTAGAGACGGGGTTTCACCGTGGTCTCGATCTCCTGACTTCGTGATCTGCCCGCCTCGGCCTCCCAAAGTGCTGGGATTACAAGCGTGAGCCACCGCGCCCGGCAATGAGCCATGATTGTTAACACTGCACTCCAGCCTGGGTGACAGAGTGAGCACCGTCTCCGAAAAAAAAAAAAAAGAAATGTATAGAGACTAGCCCCCGCCCCCCATCCCCCCGCATTTTTTTTTTTGTCTTCTGAATTTCCTTCCCAGTTGCAAAGGATTTTTCCTGCTCTCTGAGGCCATGGGTCTGACAGGCTCTCACCCGGACTTTCAGACTCTTAACAATGAAGTGGTTGCTCTTCTGTGTGTACGGGGTAAAGCCTGTTTCTGCAAGGCTTTGGTTGAAAAGACCTGTGGTAGATCCAAATAAAGTCCCACTGACCCCAACCTGGGGGAGGGAGGAACATAGAACATAAACATGCAGCTTCCTCAAACTTCTCCACTCTCCTTTCCCCAGCTCCACACAGGTCTGTCTAGAACATGCTGCCAGTAGGACCACAGCTGTGGTTGTGGTGACCTCAAGCCCCTACCCTTACAGCCAGGCTCACCCAGGTGAGAACCATCAAGGTTCGTGTTCTTTAGAAAAGGCGCCTTCGTAAATCCAAGGCATTATTAAGTTCCAAACCCAACCCTGCAACCAAGTCCAAAAGCTACACCTCCTTATAAAATGGAACAGAACAGGAAAACAAAAACAAACAAAAAAAAGCAGACAAAACAAACACAGGATCCATATGTGTAAGGGGGAGATTCTCATCCAACACTCCTCCTGGAGGAAGGGGTGAGAAGGCTGATTTGTGAGCCCAGCAGCCACAGAGGGCTCGTCTAGAGTCAGTACCGGCGGGGCCCTAGACTGGGCTGATTATCAAAGCACTCCCAGATTCGGGCCGGAGCCAGCAGCTGCTTCCTCCGAGCACAGTGGAGCAGGGTCTGGAATGGTGCTGTGGGCCACGTTGAAAAGAAAGGGGTAGAGAACGTGAGTGTGAGCCTGTGCAGAGGAATCCTCACCACCACCAAAAGATCGGGTGTTTGTTGTTCATACCCATTGTGGGTGTAGGGGAGAGACCATCAAAATTCTGGGCAAAGGATGCAGATACCTGGCCTCAGCTCACTTCTCCCCAAGCCTGCCAGCTTCAGTGCACATGTAGCCAGCTTCACCCCAGCGCAGGTTGTCTGGGCGCTGGAGGTGGGAGCCATTTTATGCAACAGTCCCAGCAACTTGCTTCTGGGGGAAAAGGCAGACCGTGGGAAGGGGCTTTTGCCGCTGCCACCCAACTTGCCCACGTCCTGCCCAGATCCAGAATCCTGATCCTTAGGGTTTCTCTGACATGCAATTTTATTTTCAGAAGCGGGGCCTTCCCCTAGCCAAATCAGCAGTAGCAACCCATGAAATGGAGTCAGGGTTTTGATGCACAGGATAAAGTTGGCACTGATACAGGAAGAGGCAGGGAGGCCAGTATGTGGATTGGGAGGGTCCTCCTGGCCACACCTGCAGTTTAGACTTCCACACTTCTTAGAGAACTGCTCCCACCCTCCCCAGGGCCTCATTCTAGTCTCCACTAGTGAATAACAATAGCTACTGTTGGAAGATGCGGTCTAGTGCAATCTACTATGCTAAGTGCACTACACACACTCCCCATTTAACTCTCACAGCACCATGTGGGGTGGTCACCAGCCCCATCTGGTGATGAGACATGGAACCTAGGACTGGTGCTTTGACCACTAGGCCAAGTACTAAGGTATATGGGCAATGAACACCCCTGAGAGAGACCCCACCCAGTGTGAGGAGAGGGAACTGAGAGGTAACAGGAAAGAAAAGCACCAGCTGGGCTCTTGCTCCAGAGGTAAAGGCCAAGAAAAGCTGAATTCTGTGGACAAGCCTCGGTATCCAGCTCCCATTTCCAATTCAGGACTTGTATTTTGTTTATTATATTGTTATTATTTATAGATTTAGGGGACACGAATGTAGTTTTGTTACATATGGTGAAGTCTGGGCTTTTAGTGTGACCATCACCAACATAGTATACATTGTACCCAATATTAGTTCCTATTTTGGGTTGTGTAGGAGAGTCCTATTGCTGTATGTGGTATGTGTAGGGGTGTTGGGTTCATAGGCTGAGCTTGAAAGGACCTTTTGAGACCATTTGTTCCAAGCTATTGTTGTACAGATGAGGAAACTCAGGTTTAGAGCACAGAAGTGACCAGCCCAAGGTTTCAAAGTGAGTTGAGGACAGAGCTGGGCTCACATCCAGGTCTCTGAATTCCCAGCGTAGGTCTCTGTGTTTCGCACCAGCCTCCCCTAGGTCTAGGGGATACGGTTTCTTGGGAAAGAGACCTCCCAGCCCCACACTGCTGTTCCCATTAGTGAGCGAGGGGTGAGAGACAGTAAGCAAAGGGGCTGAGGGAGGTGGGGAAGGGACTGGGCTCTGTCAGTATAGCCAAACCTTTCCCTCGTTTGCCCTAAGGAGTTCCTCCCCTTGTCTGACCAGAAAGAGGGCAGACATGCACGTGTCAGACTAGACTGGCCCTAACCCTGGTTCCCCATTTCAGCTGGAGAAATACTTGTCTGTCTACCACATGGACATCAGCAAGATGTTGTCCCTCTCACCTGTTTTTTTGGGGGTGGGCGGGCGGGCGGGCAGGGAGGTCTGAAGGAAATGTAGAAACAATCAAAATAGAGCTAGGAGGGCCAGTTCTGGAGGTGGTGGAAGAACAGACTGATTTGCTGGTTTGGCTGTGGCCATCAGAGAGTGACCCACAGGGATGAGATCAGGCCAGGGAAAAGGCACAGCCCCCCAATAACCATCCTACTCCACTGAGGTTGGCCTCTCTCTGGATGCCTGCTGGACACCCCCTCTCGGCATCCTCTGTGCGAAGCGCTGCTGGGCACTGGCCTCGCAATTCCTGCTTTTCAAGGCCCACATCAGGTTCCAAATGCCAAGTTTATAAATGTCTGGTCTCAAGAGAGAAACGGATGTGGTGACAACATAATCACCCAAGCAGTTCCCTTAGGTTACAGCTTTCTTTAAGAGAGTCTCGGGAGCTTCTTCCCACCCTTCTCCCATTTCCACTCAGCAGCCAACCCAGTTGGTAAAGTAACCTAGTTCCGAGACCACCCTGCCCCATCACCTTGGATAAGTCACCTAACCTCTCTGGGAACTAGTTTCCTGATCATCGGTACAGTAGGGACAATGCTTCCTGCTCTTGGCTACATCATGGGACTAGAACAAGAAAGGCTCTAAAGACTAAGACTGCCCAAGTGGACCAACCACAGTCTTCCTTTTCATTACGTCATCTCCTAGGGATACGGGCTTCATCTCCATAGGGACCCAGATACAGGACAAATGAACAGTAATTCAGGAAAACATAGCTACTGCCCACCTTCCTGCCTCTGATGAAGATGGAAGAGGACAGAAGTAAAGTAGGGGCCCCAGGAATTGTAATACTGGCTCTGTCTCTGTGATCCTGGGTAAATCACCCCATCTCTCTTCCTCTGCTGCCTCACTATGAATAAGAGAGCTGGACTGCACGATCTTCAAAAGTCATTCCAAACATTTCCAGTGTGAGTGATTTCTGTTTCAGACTACATAGGTCATCAGCTGCACCTAGGCTGGGGCCAGGCGTAGGGTGTTCTGAATACGAGTGGGGTGGCAGGCTGAGGACAGTACGGACAGATTGCAGGCCAGCAGGCCACAGAGTAGATACCAGTGGCCCTGGGAGCCTCGCATCAGCTTCCTGCATATGCCATGGGGCAGATGGGGGTAGGGAGGCACACTGTGGCAGTCTGTGTTTCTCTGCAGTCCCAAACCTTGACGCAGTCTAGGTAGACAGCTGAGGCCTAACCAACACACTGGCAGGGAGAGACTGCACCTGGGAGGGGAGAGGAAAACTCCCAAAGGTCAAGGGTGGGTGAGGCCAGCTGCCTTCCTGTATACTTTTCTGCGGCCAGGGATTGGTGAAAGGAAGAAGCTAAGCGTGGCAGCTGGCTGGTTGCTGGGGTGGGTGGCAACACAGGAGGAGGGGTGCCCACAGCCGGCAGGGTCTTTTTAAAGCAAGTCAAGGGTTGGGCAGGAGCACACCTATATGCTGTCCTCACTAGGGCGTGTGTTATGGTGACTGATGCACTAGGGGAGGTCAGTCTCTGCAAACTGGAAAAACTGTTCAACCACCCCTTCAGCTCTGGGGAGGAGTAAATCTTAGAAGATTTCCCTAAGGAGGCTTGTGGGGACCTCAGTGACCAGCTCCAGGGGGAATAAGTGCATTTGTTTCTTTTTTTTTTTGACACAGGGCTCACTAGGGTCACCCAGGCTAAGTGCAGTGGTGCAATCATGACTCACTGCAGCCTTGACCTCCTCCCAGGCTCATGCGATCCTCTCATCTCAGCCTCCTGAGTAGCTGGGACCACAGGTGCATGCCAACACGCCCAGCTAATTTTTTATTTTTTGTAGAGATGGGGTCTCACTATGTTACCCAGGCTGGTCTTGAACCTGGATGAAAGAGATCCTCCTGCCTCAGCCTCCCAAAGTGCTGGGATTACAGTCATGAGCCACTGTGCCTGGCCAAGTGCACTTTTTTGTTACAAGACTCTCGTGGCATGCACCTGTTTCTACATCCGTCTATCTTGAGAGTGGCACAGAGACTATCTTCCTGCCTGCAGAGCGGCAAGTATTGTCATGTGTGTGCAGGGAATGTGGCTATAGAAACAAGGACACAAGGGTTTCCTAGTCCTTGCTTCTGTCGCCTCTCAGCCTTCCCATTTGTAGAGGCTGAGTGGCCTGCAGCAGGTGTCCCTGGAGCTCCCGGCCCCGCTAGCCTCTCCAGATGAACGTCCGCTCTGCGCCCTGCCTGGCCTTAGGTGGGCCGCCTGGGCTGGCGGGGAGGGGAGAGGGCAAGGCCAAGGCTCTCCTGGGCGGGCAGCTGGCTGGCACCTGATCTCTCCCGGAAATGCATACACAGGACTCATCCCACTAGAGGCGCAGATAGGTATCTGCCCCCTTCTCTCCCCAACTCTCAGAGTTCTCTCCAGTGAAGATACTTATCGTCCTTGAAAGAAATCAAGACAAGCTAGTCTTTCAAGTAGCTTCCAGGGAGTTTGGCGCTCTCACGGTGGCTCAGAATCAAAGTCTGAGGAAACGGGGGCCTGCGAGGTTCCTCCTCAAGGGTGGAGGGGCCCCCGACTCTCAGGGACTGGGTCCCGGGGCCGGACCCGCGGCCGAGGCACCCCTGCCGCTCCTGTGTAAAAGTGAGAACCTCTCCTGGCTGAGCTCTCGCCATGCCCGCACCCTCCCTCCCTCGCGCCCCCTACTACCTGGGAGACCCCACCCGGTCACGAGCCACACTGCTCACCACAGTCCTCCTTGGCCTTGGCCCTGGCCCAAAGAGGGGTGCTCCGCTTCTCCCTGCCTTCCCCTCTGGCACTCGGAGGGGCTTGGGCTGGGAGCAGACACACACCCCAGTTCAAATCCTAGGCGAGCTAAAGTGCTCAGGACCCGCCCGCACGCCTCATCTCAGGAAGGCCCGGCGGAGTGATGAGCCCCCACCCGAATGCGCCCGTCGCGGCCGTCCCGCCCGGCTCTGGACCCGGCCTTGGAGCCAGCTGGCAGCTGCAGGGCGCCCTCTCTTCCCGCCCGGTGCCTACCCGGTGCGGGCAGTGCCAGCTGCCGGCACTCGCGGCCGCGGCCAGTGTCCGGGGCCCGCGAACAGGTGGCCCCTAAGAGGAGCGCGCGGCAGTCGCGCTCACTCACCCAGAAGATGAAGTTAAATCCGAACAGCAGGTATTTGATGCACTTGGTGCCTCCTTTGACCGGCATGGTGAGGGCTAACTTAGCCTGGGCCGAACGGGTGCGGGACTGGGGGGCGCGCGCAGCTGTGACGGGCGGGACCCGGCGCTGGACACAGATGCAGGCAGCTGTAGGCTGGTCTCTGGCTGCACTTTTAAAAAGTGCCACTCCTTAGGGCGCGCGAACCGCTGCGGTGCGCATGTGCCGGGAAAAGCCGCCCCCACTCCCCCCGCCGGCCACGCCTCCCGCCCCACCGGCCCCGCCCGGGCCGCACCCCGCACCCCGCCCCCGCCCAGGTCCGGCGAGCCCCGGCCCCAGCTGCCCCGCCGAGCCCGACCTTCTCCCTGTTTGCCCGCCTAGTCGCCCTAACCCCCACCCGCCACCCACTCCTCCTTCCTGCCGTCCTGGGGTCTTTCCAGGCAGCCACTCCCTGCCACTTTTACCGCGGACTTATGTGGAGGCCTCGCCCTTCCGGTTCCCCCGCGTTTGGTCTGGGCGCCGGACCGGGCGTTCTGCTTTGGGAGACTCTTCCCCGGGTCATCTGGGCTAAAGGCCCCTTGGCCAAGGCCTGCTGCCAGAGTGAGGAGCCCTTCTGCTTTGCGAGGATTTAAAGGGAAGCCGCTTGGCTTAATTTCGCCCTCGTCTGTCTGCTTGCAAACCTTCGCTCGCTGGCCATACTTTTCATTGGGCACAGCATGTGGGATAGGAGGAATTAGAAGCGCGCAGTCTGGGTGGGATGACAGATGGGAGGCTTTTGGAAGTAATTAGCAAGTACCTATCACGGAATAATAACATAGCTGAGGGCTGGGCAGTCCCCAAGCTCTTCCTGCATTTGAGGTTTAGTTGCCCCAGAGGAAAAAAGGGTTTGTAGACGGCTTCTGTTTTCTCTCTACTCCTCCACCCCACCCTCCCTCCTGCGTCTTTGGACTTGCTCGCTGCTGCCTTGAACTGCGCCAGATGCCGAGCTCGGAGCGCTTCTGAGCTCCCCAACTTTCTGTGGCTCTCCAGATTCAAGGACCTAAGTCGAAATTCCTCGTCTTGCCTTCAAGGCCCTGTACAGAGCACTGATCTGACTTCTCCCGGACCCAGAGCCCACCCCGCTCGCTGGCCGGCATGCGTCCTGGCTGGCTGGCCGGCCCTCCCCACGTCACTGGTAGGAATTCTGTGGGTCTTTAAACACTCCTTTCCTGATTCTCTGGAGTGGACGAGGAGAGTCCCCTTCTGTTGACGTCCCAGAATCCCTTTGTATTATTTTCAAAATGAAGTTTCCTTTACTGTCCTTTATGATTACAAAAGCAAGATACAGTCATTACAGAAACAACCGGAATACCAAGAAATAAAAGGAACAGAACTCAAAATTGTGCTCACCAGAAACAGCCACTGTTAGTACATTGCTGTTATTTGCCTGATTATTATCATTAGACTTGTCTCATTGGTTCAAAAACATTTTTCAGTATCTATTAGGGCATTTCATTAGGGGTAGGAGCTGAAAAACATGGATTAGCCCTTGTTTCTGCCCAGGGTCCAGTGTGGGAGGAGACAGGCAGCCAGACAATGGTTTGAGGGTGACAGGTGCAGTTACAGAGAGAGGCTTGGGGGCTAAGAGGCTAAGGAGAGGCCTCTGACCCAGACTGGGAAGTGATGCTGCAGAACCACAGGGAAAGTTGCCGCCAAGGGAGAATCCTGGGCTAAGGCTGGGGCAGGGGCTGTCCGGGTTCCGCGCTGGAGCCTGGAGTCACAGGGTGGTTTGTGGGGAGGTGAGAAAGAGCCTTGTGCTCCCGGACTTTGCACTCTGAGCATTAGGGGCCACCGAAGGGTTCAAGCAGGGGAAGGGTTGGATCTGCTGTGTTTTCAGCGGTTCTCTGCCTGTGTTCTAGGTAGTTGGGTGGGGGAAGGCCAGAGGGGCAGGTAGGAAGCCCCTTGAGGACCAGGACCATTGTTGGCATCTCCAGTCCTTGGCTCAGTGCTTTAGGGGATTGCATGGAACATGGAGATGCTGTGTTTGGGGAGACGCAATCAGGTAATATGAGGGGAGCAGTGGTAGATGAAAGTTGAGCTGAGGACCAGGTGCAAATCTGCTAGGAGGCTGTGGAGTAGTTCAGGTGAGAGAAGAATGAATGAAGGCGGGGCAATGGGATAAAGGCTGGAGAGGGCAGGGCAAAACCCCGTGAGGTGTCAGGGTGGGAAGGGGAGGGAGAGATCAGAGGCAGAGCAGCAGAAGCTCGTAACAAGTAGGGGCACAGGGCACATCCCCAAGTCAATCTGAGTCCGGGAGGCTTCCCAGAGCAGGAGACATTGCAGCAGCTGACTTGACTTGGGAAGTGGAGTCAGTAGTCAATGCGGAGGAGGGAATTCCAAGCAGAGGGAACTGGATATGCAAAGACACAGAAGCAGGCAGCAGGCTGCACTGGGGAAACAACCGATAGTGGTAGATGGGGAGGAAGAAGGACAAGGAAGGAGAGGCAGGGCCTAAACTGAGCCTAATGCCAAGAGGACAAGCAGAGGAATTTTGGTGATGCCTGACTTTACACATCCTAACCGGTGTCCAGGATGATTCCAGCACAGGGGAGGAGTGTGAAGCACCCTGGAGGGTGGGAAGGAGGCCGGAAAACAGTCAGTGTTCCATTGTGCCCTTTTGGGCCTGCATCCATCTATCTTGGGAGACAGGTCTTAGGAAAAGAAAGATTTTATTCGCATCTCCCCCTTCTCCCAAGTTAACAAGTACTGGTGGGAGGAGTTCAGTAAATATTTAAGTTTATAATAGAAATGACTTATTAGGGTAAACGTGAGTGTTGACAGAGGAAATCCACAGGGAGGCCTTAGAACCTGCCTGCCACAGAAGTGCTGCAGAAACGCTGCCTGTTGCTCCTATTCCTATTATTGTTTACACTGAAGAAAGAATTGGGGTCAGCCTATATAGTTCAGTGCCACATTCGTATAATCAAGGCATCCTTTTTTTGTCTTTTTTTTTTTTTTCTTTTTCGGGAGAACAGGGTCTCGCTATATTGCCCAGGCAGGTCTCGAACTCCTGGGCTCAAGCTATCCTCCCGCCTCTTGCCTCCCTGAGAGCTGGGATTACAGGCGTGAGTCACCGCGCCCGGCCAAGGCATCCTTTTTATGTGATAAGAGCATTGGGCCTGAAGTGAGGGGGTCTGAGTTCTACTCTTGGTTCTGACCCTTTGGTCTATGTTAGGCAGGCAGCCTCCTCTCTGGGCCTCAGTCTCCTCACCTGTACAAGAGTATTGTGAAAGGAAAATAAATCTTAGGACCCCCAAATCAATAAGCCAAAGGAAAAAATCAGGCTAGGAACTGCCACAGGCAAACCTGCCTCCCGTTCCTAAATAAGATAGCTACAAAGATTTTTTAAAAAGCTATGCACTTCTCGGCCGGGCGCGGTGGCTCACGTCTGTAATCCCAGCAGTTTGGGAGGCCAAGGCGAGCGGATCACAAGGTCAGGAGATCGAGACCATCCTGGCCAACATAGTGAAACCCCCATCTCTACTAAAAATACAAAAATTAGCCGGGCATGGTGGCGCATGCCTGTAATCCCAGCTACTCGGGAGGCAGAGGCAGGAGAATCACTTGAAGCAGGGAGTTGGATGTTGCAGTGAGCCGAGATCGCGCCACAGCACTCTAGCCTGGTGACAGAGTGAGACTCCGTCTCAAAAAAAAAAAAAAAAAAAAGCTATGCACTTCTCGTTGGGCGCCGTGTGCGGTGGCTCACGCCTGTAATCCAAGCACGTTAGGAGGCCGAGGCGGGTGGATCACGAGGTCAGGAGATCGAGACCATCCTGGCTAACACGGTGAAACCTCGTCTCTACTAAAAATACAAAAAAATTAGCTGGGTGTGGTGGCAGGCACCTGTAGTCCCAGCTACTTAGGAGGCTGAGGCAGGAGAATGGTGTGAACCCGGGAGGCGGAGCTTGCAGTGAGCCAAGATGGTGCCACTGCACTCCAGCCTGGGGGACAGAGCCAGACTCCGTCTCAAAAAGAAAAAAAAAAAAAAAAGCTATGCACTTCTCTCACAATTTGCCCATGAGGAAATTTCTTGTGGACCCTATGATATTTGCCCTAAAACAGTTCTGTTGAATTTCACCCTGACAATGTAAATTGATAGCTTATCTTCACAGGTACAGAACAAAGGACAGAACTCAAAGTCATCCCTTTGCTCACCTGAGACAAATGCATATCTGATTGCTTCCTCCAATGTAAAAATGCAGATTCACTGTGTTAGACAAGGCATAAGTGACTATTTTTCTACCCTCCTCCACCATGTAAATTGTGCATTCAGTGAGAAGATGATCAGTGACTCAAAAGAATGTAACTGTTTGTCTCTTACCTACCCACACCTTAAAAAAACTTTCTTCCTCTTTCCCCACCAGCCGCCTTTTAAATATTGAAGCCCTCAAAATCATCTTTGCAGAATGCACAGATCTGCCTCCTGGGCGCCCATCTGTAACCTTGGCAAAATACACTTTCTAAATTGATTGAGACCTGTCTCAGATACTTTTTGGTTCACAGCATTTTGGATCAGGAGGTGTCTTTCATTCCTCCTGACATTCTATGTCACAATAAACCCCTGGGCCAAAGTGCACTTGTTACAGGCAGGCAGTGCTACAGGCAACCAGGAAGGGGAGCGATGGAAAAATTATGTTTTGCCTTAACTGGAAGAGGAAAATATGGGTAAGCCCCTGAGTCAGAAGTCACATGGAAGCAGCCAGGCCTTGCAGGCTTTGTGGTGCTGGAGTGGGAAAGCTTTTCCTCCCTTCACTCAAGGCATCCTGTTTCTGGGAAAGAAACCCCAGCTTAGGCTCAGGGTCCACTTTGGCTCTTGTGCACCCCCTGGTGGTAAGATTTGAACACGCAGAGGCCAGGTGAACTCATGAGCCGTCACACCCCTGCCCCAGGTCCCTCCAGCTGTGGGCAATGGCTTTGTAAGGCAACAGGCAGGACCCTCGCTCTCACAGGCCATCAAGGCCCTTCCAGCCACCACACCAGTGGCCATCTTGATTCACCTCCTTCACTTCTAGAAGCTTCTCTCCTGTTCCTCTTTCTAAGCTCAAATGCACCACCTTATGAAGCCTTCCTGGAGCACTCCAGTCTTTTTCTCCATGGATTACCTTGAGTCTCTCATGTGTGATTCTTTGGTCATCATCATCTTCCTTTATGTGTCCACTTCTTGGTGGTGAGCTCCTCGAGGGTGCACTTGCATTTGATCAATTTCTGTGCTCTCCCTAGCTCCCGGTGCCTTCCTGGCCCACAGCAGGCCCTCTGTAAACATCTGCAGAATGACGGCTGGGCGTGGGGCTTTCTCAGGCCCTGCCGTTCTCTCTCAGCTCTCTCCTGGAGCACTCATCCCCTTTTGTGCCTCCCACCATTTTCTGTGTTTAACTCATCTCTCTGTAAATGCAAGTCCTGACATCCAAGAGACTGCAGATTTTTTTTTTTTTTTTTTTGAGACCAAGTCTCGCTCTGTTGCCCAGGCTGGAGTGCAGTGGCTCGATCTCGGCTCACTACAACCTCCATCCCCTGGGCTCAAGAGATTCTCTTGCCTCAGCCTCCCAAGCAGATTGAATTACAGGTGTGCGCTGCCATGCTCGGCTAATAATTTTTTTTTTTTTTTTTTTTTAGACGGAGTCTTGCTTTGTCACCCAGGCTGGAGTGCAGTGGCACAATCTTGGCTCACTGCAACCTCTGCCTCCTGGGTTCAAGTGATTCTTCTGCCTCAGCCTCCCAAGTAGCTGGGACTACAGGCGCACGCCACCATGCCCAGCTAATTTTTGTATTTTTAGTAGAGACGGGGTTTCACCATATTGGCCAGGCTGGTCTTGAACTCCTGAACTCGTGATCCACCCACCTCAGTCTCCCAAAGTGCTGGGATTACAGGCGTGAGCCACCATGTTCGGCCTTAATTTTTATATTTTTAGTAGAGATGGGGTTTCGTCATGTTGGTCAGGCTGGTCTAGAACTCCTGGCCCCAGGTGATCCGCCCGCCTCAGCCTCCCAAAGTGCTGGGATTACAGGTGTGCGCCACCGTGCCTGGCCTATTTCCACTTCTAATGGCCCTCCAAATAGGCCCACATTCCAGTCCCCGAAACTGTGAATGTGTTACTTTCCATGGCATAGCCTGGAGCATTCCAGTGGGCCCAGTGGAATCCAAAGGGTTCTTATAAGAGACAGGTGGAAGTGTCAAAGCCAGAGAAGGAGATGTGACGACAGAAGCAGAGGTCGCAGTGATACACAGCTGTGTGTTGTGAACAAGGACAGCCTCTAGAAGCTGGAGAGGGCGAACAAACGAATTCTCCCCTGCGGCCGCCGGAAGGATCCAACACAGCCCTGCCCACCCATTTTAAATTTCGGACCTCTAGAATTGTGAAATAGTAAATATGTGTTACTTTTTTTTGAGATAGAGTCTTGCTGTGTTGCCCAGGCTGGAGTGCAGTGGTGCAATGTTGGCTCACTGCAAGCTCCGCCTCCTGGGTTCACGCCATTCTCCTGCCTCAGCCTCCCGAGTAGCTGGGACTACAGGCGCCTGCCACTACACCCAGCTAATTTTTTTTGTATTTTTAGTAGAGACGGGGTTTCACCATGTTGGCCAGGATGGTCTCGATCTCTTGACCTTGTGATCTGCCCGCCTTGGCCTCCCAAAGTGCTGGGATTACAGGCGTGCGCCACCGTGCCCAGCCAAATATGTGTTACTTTAAGCCACTAAATTTGTGGTTGTTACAGAAGCAATAGGAAATATAGTAATCTCAATGTAAACATCAAGACCAGAATTCATCATCTCCGAGGGCTTCCTAGGCTCGCAGTTGACTTTCTCCTCAGCCCCCCCTGTCTCTAATCAGTCAGCACCAACACCTCCCATCACCTGGGGCTCCTCCTTCCCCCCAGCCTCACAGCTGCTTAGTGAATGTGATTCTTGCTTCTTAGCTGTTCTTACGTCATTGCTGGGAGGCACCAGGGGTAAGGCAGGTTGTAGTGATTGAGTGGCAGAGCACAGATCAGACCTCAGGGCTTCTGGTTTCAGTCCAGGGTTGGATCCCGATCTTTTGTTCCCCCTGATGCCCTGCCACCCGCAAGGGGGCTGCATCCTGGAAGCTCATCTGCAGCCCAAATGGCTGTTCTACCCTTGCCCTGCCTCGCTGCTGTTCACCTGCCCAGGATGCACATAACAATGGGCAGTTTGTTATTGAGTCTTGCCACATGCGTCCTTGGGCATGCCCTCCTCTCACCCATCGCTTATTTCCTCGCATTAAGCACACACACACTCAACCTGGAAACTGTCTATGTCCAGTGTGGATTTTATGACGGTTTCACGGATAGGTGGATGAGGGGTTCCCTCTCACATGCCAGAGAGCACCATTCCAAGAATCCCTCTGGATAGCTCTTCTCAAACGCCCAATCTGTGGCAGCCACCCCTGTCATCTGCCCCCCAGCCCAGCCTCAGCCAGCCCCCTGCCCTGTGGATGTCCCCTGCACATGTCTGTGTGGAGCAATTTAGCTCTAAACTTGGCATTTTCCGTGTGTATCCCCACCTCCCCTTGCCCTGCTCAGCAAAACAAATCATGGCTCTCAGGGTCCGTCCTCCTTAGTATATTGGGGCTGGGGGCAGGCAGGGAGCAATTCTAAACAAGCAATGTTTAATAGCATCCTTTCATCAGACTCCTGAAGCTCAGCTTTACTCTTTCCTGCTCAAAGATTTCCCAACTCCCCTTACCCTGTTCTGCTTCTAAACAATGTTCCCACAGCACTTACCTTCTCATGGAGTGGAATGTTTTCTTGGTATGTGCATTGCTATTTATCTGTCTCCTCCAGCTAGAATGTAAAATCCACATGGCTGTTTTGTTCTCTATGTATCCCAAGGGCTTTGAACAGTGCCTGACACACAGTAGGTGCACAATATTTATTGAATGTATGAAAAGCCAACGTCTCGGTTCTAAGATCATCATACAGGCCCTCTGCTCTCTCACCTCAACCTGTTTGCAATTCTGTTGACTCTTTTGGAATACCACATGTATCCCCAGCTCTATGCCTGGGTCCCCACCTCCTCTTTCCAAAGCCCCAGCTCTTGGCACTTCCTCCTTTCTGCCCTTCAAGCAGCCTGCACCATCTCCGAGGCCAGCCCAGCCCCTGCCTTCCCCAGCACCCTCAGTCATCCTAGTCTGCGCTGATCCTCTTTCTCAGGACGCTCCTGTAGCAACTTCTTTCTGAATCATCCACTAGACTCTTATAAGATTTGTCCTGGGTGATAATTTCAGGTTTCTTGCATCTGTTTAAAAGAGTTGGCTGGGCGGCCGGACGTGGTGGCTCACGCCTGTCATCTCAGCACTTTGGGAGGCTGAGGTGGGCGGATCACGAGGTCAGGAGATCGAGATCATCCTGGCTAACACAGTGAAACCCTGTCTCTACTAAAAATACAAAAAATTAGCCGGGCGTGGTGGCGGGCGCCTGTCTGTAGTCCCAGCTACTAGGGAGGCTGAGGCAGGAGAATGGTGTGAACCCGAGAGGCAGAGCTTGCACTGAGCCGAGATTGCGCCACTGCACTCCAGCCTGGGCAACAGAGCGAGACTCCGTCTCAAAAAAAAAAAGAAAAAGACTAGCTGGGCGTGGTGGCAGGTGCCTGTAATCCCAGCTACTCAGGAGGCTGAGGCAGGAGAATTGCCTGAACCCAGGAGGCGTGGTTGCAGTGAGCTGAGATTGCGCCACTGCACTCCACCCTGGTGACAGAGTGAGACTCCGTCTAAAAAAAAAAGATTAGCTGGGCACGGTGGCAGGTGTGGGGAAAAGAAAGAGAGATGAGATTGTTACTGTGTCTGTGTGGAAAGAAGTAGACATAGGAGACTCCATTTTGTTCTGTACTAAGAAAAATTCTTTTGCCTTGAGATGCTGTTAATCTGTAACCTTACCCCCAACCCTGTGCTGGCAGAAACATGTGCTGTGTCAACTCAGGGTTAAATGGATTAAGGGCTGTGCAAGATGTGCTTTGTTAAACAAATGCTTGAAGGCAGCATTCTCGTTAAGAGTCATCACCACTCCCTAATCTCAAGTACCCAGAGACACAAAACACTGCGGAAGGCCGCAGGGACCTATGCCTAGGAAACCCAGGTATTGTCCAAGGTTTCTCCCCATGTGACAGTCTGAAATATGGCCTCGTGGGAAGGGAAAGACCTGACCGTCCCCCAGCCCGACACCCATAAAGGGACTGTGCTGAGGAGGATTAGTGAAAGAGGAAGGCCTCTTTGCAGTTGAGATAAGAGGAAGGCATCTGTCTCCTGCCGTCTCTGGGCAATGGAATGTCTAGGTGTAAAACGCGATTGTATATTCCATCTACTGAGATAAGGGAAAACTGCCTTAGGGCTGGAGGTGGGACATTCGGGCAGCAATACCACTGTGTAAGGCATTGAGATGTTTATGTGTATGCATATCTAAAGCACAGCACTTGATTCTTTACCTTGTTCATGATGCAGAGACCTTTGTTCACGTGTTTACCTGCTGACCTTCTCTTCACTATTATCCTATGACCCTGCCACATCCTCCTCTCCAAGAAACACCCAATAATGATCAATAAATACTAAGGGAACTCAGAGGCTGGCAGGATCCTCCGTATGCTGAATGCCAGTCCCCTGGGCCCCCTTTTTTCTTTCTCTATACTTTGTCTCTGTGTCTCTTTCTTTTCCAAGTCTCTCGTTCCACCTAATGAGAAACGCCCACAGGTGTGGAGGGGCAACCCACCCTTTCAGGCAGGTGCCTGTAATCCCAGCTACTCAGGAGGCTGAGGCAGGAGAATCGCCTGAACCTAGGAAGCGGAGGTTGCAGTGAGCTGAGATGGTGCCATTGCACTCCAGCCTGGGTGACACAGCAAGACTCCCTCCCCATAAATAAATAAATAAATAAATAAATAAATAAATAAATAAATAAATAGATAAATAAATACTCTCCAGCTAGATTACCAGCTCCTGTTGTACCCACAGTAGGTACCTTCCAGACAATGTAGTAGGTATGAAGAACTAACACTTGGATGGGTACATAAGATGTAACTAATGCTGTTCTAACTGCTCTATATAAACTCAATCCACAAACGACCCTATGAGGTTGATAGTCTTATCTTACAAACGGAGAAGCCAAGTCACAAGGCGGTTCATGCTCTTGCTAGGAAGCAGCAGAGCCAGGATGTAAACCCAGGTGGCCTGGTTCCAGAGCCCAGGTGCTAAGCTGCTGCTTCCTGTGGTACGTAAATGTGGACTGGCGCTACGCTGCCGGTTTTGCCCTTTGACTGTAGAGGTGGGTGAAGGGGCTGCAGATGACTCCTCAGCAGTTGTGCCATGTTGAAGGTGCCTCCCTGTAATTGACTCTCTGAGTCTTAGGGCTGCTGACAGGTGGTGAGCCTGCAATTGGGTCCTGCCTTTGCTGGTTCTTGTCTGTTCCTGAGGCTCCCTTTCCACAGCTGCAGAGCGAGGATGATTACTGCTCTTTCTCCACCATGAGGGGTGGGGATGGGCGGATATGTGCCCAGGCGGCCTGCCGCTTGGTAGGCAATGCCAGCCCATGGGTAGCAGCTGCAGCTTCTCTCCACTCTGTGGCTGCTGGCTTCTGTTCTGGATGGTGGTTCTGGGTTCAGGTGGAGGAGCAGGGACTCTGGGGGCTGTGTATTTGTGGTATTTCCTGTGTAAGAGGGTAGAGAAGGTGTAGGCAATTAGCATGGGCTTGAAATTTGAAGTCACAGGTGCAAGCCCTACTGCATACTTACCTGGGAGCAGAGATGACCTGAGCAAGTCTCTTTGCTTTTCTGAAACTCCATTTCCTTATCCACAAAATGGGCTTAATAAAAACTCCTACTTTGCTGTCGTAAGAGAGTCAGATGAAGTCCTGGATGTGTAAGTGCTTTGTAAACTATAAGGGTGCTTACAAACTTGATTTTCAATTTTAATCTCAGAGTACAGGAGTAGTGGACTTGGTTGTTATAAAATGCTAAATAGCCCCAAGGCTTGGAGTCTTGGAGAATGTTGGCAAGATGAGCATTTTCAGCTCCGTCTTCTGAGTGTCTTTGCCCAGCATGCTAGGTCCTGTTCACCCCACATTTACTGAACACCTGAGTGCTAGGCCATGGGAGGTGCCCAGGATAAGCCACACCCTAGTTTTGCTCATGAGAAACTCACCTCCTAACTGGTGATATAGGATGTGGTAGACGCCAATCATTAGATGGTAACAGGGCGAGGAAGAGTTAGGGGAGTGAGGAGTTGCAGGGGTCCGGATATCTGAGAGCAGGGCTGACCAGGCAGCCATAGCAAGACACAGGTGGGGACAGGGCAGTGCTGGGGGCCACTGGGCTCAGCTCTGTGAATGCTTCCCATTTCTACACAGCTAAGCCTGAGCTGGTCCTGAGAAGGTTTTATTCATATCAAAGGGCAAACGAAGTTGCTGAATCTATCTTGCTGACAGTTTCTTTGTGTCTCATATAATGTTTGGCTGATGTTCCTGAAACTATAAGCACCCGGAGGCAGGGTCTCTGTCTCTCTCAGCTGTATCTGGGGTGGGTTGGACAAAGGTCCTCCTAGAGGGCCAGTGTGTGTGTGCACACGTGTCTGCATGTGTGTCTGTGTATAAGAGCTGAGACTTCGGTGTGTAGGTTCAGGTAGATATGGGCAGGTAAAATACAGTGAAGGTAAGAAGCTGTCACTAATGTCTACCTGTGGCCTGTGGGAAGGGTTTAGAGGGAGAATATGGCCATGGAGTCGCTGCCTAAAGACAAAGGAAGTCTGAACCTCATTGTGTGGCACGGGCCTTTGTAAACCAGCCTCTGCTGACGTCCAGCACCTGACTTCCCACTCTGGCACCTTATATGCTCTAGCTGGTTTTATTTGTTTATTTTTGAGACAGGGTCTCACTGTGTCACCTAGGCTGGAGTGCAGTGGCAAGATCATGGCTCACTGCAGCCTCGATCTCACAGACTCAAATGATACTCCCATTTCAGCCTCCCAAGTATCTGGGACTACAGGTGTACGCCACCACCCCCAGCCAATTTTTGTATATTTTGTAGAGATGGGGTTTTACCATGTTGCCCAGGCTCGTCTCCAACTCGTGGACTCAAGGGATCTGTCTGCCTTGGCCTCCCGAAGTGTTGGGATTGTAGGTGTGAGCCACTGTGCCTGGCCTGCTCTAGCTGTTAACAGCTCTGCTTCCCTAAATAACTCTAACCCTCTTTCTTTCCCTCCCTCCCTCCTTCCCTCTTTTCCTCCCTTCCTTCCTTCTCTTTCTCTTTCTTTCTCTCTCTCTCTTTCTTTCTTTCTTTCTTTCTCTCTCTCTTTCTTTCTTTCCTTCTTTCTCTTTCTTTCTCTCTTCCTCTCTCTCTCTCTTCTCTCTCTCTCTTTCCTTTCTTTCGTCTCCCTCTGTCACCCAGGCTGGAGTGCAGTGGCATGATCTCAGTTCACTGCAATCTCCACCTCTTGCCAACCCTCTTTCTTAATAAACTTTTAATTTTGGAATAATTTAAGTTTAAAAAAAGTTGCAAAGATAGTGCAGCTTCCTTCTAATGTTAACGTCTTATATAATTGTGGTGTATTTGTCAAAACTGAGAAATCAACATTGGTACAATACTGTTAACTAGACTGCAGACTTTATTTAGATTTCATCAGTTTTTCCACTGATGTCCTTTTTCTGTTCCAGAATCCAATCCAAGTTTCCACATTGCATTTTGTATTTTGCTTTTTTTTTTTTTTTTTTGACGTGGAGTCTCGCTGTCGCCCAGGCTGGAGTGCACAGTGACACAATCTTGGCTCACTGCAACCTCTGCCTCCCAGGTTCAAGTGATTGTCCTGCCTCAGCCTCCTGAGTAGCTGGGATAACAGGCACCTGCCACCATGCCTAGCTAGTTTTTGTATTTTTAGTAGAGACCGGTTTCACCATGTTGGTCAGGTTGGTCTCAAACTCCTGACCTCAGGCATTCTGCCCGCCTCAGCCTCCCAAAGTGCTGGGATTACAGGCGTGAGCCAATGCGCTCGGCCTGTATTTTGCATTTTTAAAAATTCTCTGGGCTCACTGGGCTCATTTCCTGTCTCTCTGTTTTTGACCCTGTCATTCTCTTTCTCTACCATAACTTTCCTGTTTCCAGCAAACTCCTATTCATCCTGCAGAACCCCTCTCTTACATTAGGGATAATGTTGGGGACTTGGTAGGATTGGAGTTTTGGGATCTGGCTGTTAACAATATTAATTGACACTCCCTTTTCCATACCCATGATCTCATTTGGCGCTGGTTTGGTTTTTATTGTGCCCTTCTTTATGCAAATACAAGCAAACACTAATAGATGTTATTCGCCATTCCACCTCTCCCAGCCGTGGTTACTAGAGGGAATGTGTTTATAGGTGGCTCTCACAGGACTGTGCAGGTGGCTGGTGGAAGAGCTAGAGTAGGACTTGGACCTCCTGACTTCCAGTTTAGCCAACCCCCTCTGTCCTGCACGTTCTGTGCATCTCCATTTTCCCCAGTTGTCCAATCTGGGTGCGCTTTGGTTTAACACCTGGGTCTAGGAGTGTGATATGGCTCTGATGGAGGGATGGTGGGTTTCCTGTGGCTCTCCCACCCTACCCACATAGAGTGACTGCAGCACCCTTGACTTTGGGGACTTTCCTCAGGGCTAAATTGTATCGCTGGCATCTCCACCACTTCCCCACACACCTCCAAGCAGGCCAGGAAGCCAGAATGTCAGAGTGTAGACTCCCCAAGTCTGTTCACCACGTGGAGCTTTGGTGGGGCCTTCTGCCTCCCATCTGCTCCAGCCCAGAGCTTCACTGAGGCTTCCCCTCACCCACCACTTTTTGGAACCCCCTTGGGGGCCTTATATCTCCATGAAGCATTAGATCTTTATTTTCTTTTAAATTTCATTTAAAAATAGATCATTTGTTTATATAACTGAAAAATAAAGATACAAGAGAGGGAAACGTGTTTCTCCTGGAAACTGTTAATCTGTAAGAGAGATGTAGGAGTTCTGTCCACCAAGGGCAACGTGTGGGCCTGATCCTTGAATCCTGATGCAGACAGACCAGTAGACAATTAGGGAAATTTAAATATGGACTAAGGGCTAGAAGATATTAAGGAAATATTGTTAACTTTCTTACGTGTGATGATGGCATTGTGGTTATGTTTTTTTTTTTGTTTTTTTTTTTTTTTTTTGAGATGGAGTCTCGCTGTGTCCCCCAGGCTGGAGTGCAGTGGCGCGACCTCGGCTCACTGCAAGCTCCACCTCCCGGGTTCACGCCATTCTCCTGTCTCAGCCTCCCGAGCAGCTGGGACTACAGGCGCCCGCCACCACGCCTGGGTAATTTTTTTGTATTTTTAGTAGAGACAGGGTTTCACTGTGTTAGCCAGGATGGTCTCGATCTCCTGACCTCGTGATCCGCCCTCCTCGGCCTCCCAAAGTGCTGGGATTACAGGCGTGAGCTACCATGCCCAGCCGTGGTTATGTTTTTGAGAAACCCGTATCTCTTAGAGATACACACTGCAGTTTTTATGGGTAGAATGATATGATGTCTGGGATTTGCTTTAAATTGTTCAGCCCCCTTCCCAAAAAGTGGAGAGATAAAATGCAATAAGAATGCAAAATCGTTGATGCTGGGTGATGAGTATATGGGATTCATTATACTGTTCTCTCTACTTCTGCATGTGTTTGAACACTTCCATATCGACAACAAAAATCTCCATCCAGTCTTGTCCCCATCAGTCTAGCTCTTCCCCAATAACCAATACTGGTTCCTTAATGTATCCTTCATTATGCAAATACTAGTATATATTATTATTCTCCCCACTTAAGAATTTTTTAACATCAGAAGAAGCGCCTTGCTACTGATTCGCACCTTGCTCTTTTCTCTCCTTTTTTTTTTTTAAGTAGAGTTTTGCTTGTTTGTTTGTTTGTTTTTAGTAGAGACGGGGTTTCACTGTGTTAGCCAGGATGGTCTCGATCTCCTGACCTTGTGATCCGCCTGCCTCGGCCTCCCAAAGTGCTGGGATTACAGGCGTGAGCCACCATGCCTGGCCTCTTTTCCCTCCTTTTTATATGTGGTTGGCAGAATAATGGCCCCCACAAAGGTGACCACGCCCTAATCCCTGCCAGGTGTGCATGTTACCTTACTTGGCAAAAAGAACTTTGCAGATGTGATTAAGATTAAGGACTTTGAGATGGGGAGAGTATCCTGAATTATCCAAGTGGGCTCAATCTAATCCTATGGATCCTTAAAGTTGGAGAATCTTTCCTGGCTGTGGTCAGAGGGAACTGTAACAAAGGGTTAGAGAGACATGACAATGGTGGCTTTGCAGACAGAGGAGGGGCCAGGAGCCAAGGAACGCAGGCAGCCTCTAGAAGCTGGGAAAGGCAAGGAAAGGGATTCTCCCCTGCAGCCTGCAGAGGGAACACAGCCCTGCCCACACTGAGATTTTAGCCCAGTGAGACCCACGTGTCAGACTGCTGACCTCCAGAAGTATAGTGCAATAAATATGTGTTAAACTTGTGATAATATGCTATAGCAACAATAGAAAACGACGGCATGATATCTCGGAGAGATTTCCGTATCAGTGCAGAGATTGCAGCAGCATCAGTTCCTTATGGTTCTACGCGGGGTCTGGAGTCCAACAGATCTGGGCTTAAGTCCAGGCTCTGCCACAGACTAGTTGTATAATTTTGGGCAAGTTACATCACGTCTCTGAACCTGCCTCCTCATCTGTAAAAGGGGAATAATAAGAGTTCCTGCTTCATAGTGTTGTTCTAGGATTAAATCATACAGTGCATACAAAACACTTAGCCTGGCACATAGGGAATGCTCACGAAAGAACAGCTGGTAATATGATTAACACAATTGTGATGATTACAACAAGGAGTGTTCCCTGAGTTCTCCTGGCCTCACTGTCCTCTCTTCTGACTCCTTGCAGACTGAGAATGCAACACATAAATGAGCCCTTGGTTTCCGCGGCACACACCCTCTCCTGACTTGTGTGCTTGGTTCCGTCTGTGTGCAGCCCTGTCTCCTAGACTGTAGTCAGTAGTGTGAGGGCAGGGACCCTGTTTCCGATGTCCTGGGGCTGGTCATGAGGATTGCACGCCGCCCGAGGGGTTGCTCTATTAACAGACGGCTTCTGGGAGTGGCTGGACGTCACTGTGACCTCACTCTTTCCAAAGTTGAGGTTCCCTGCTTCCCACGCTAAAGGCATGTCATGGGACCAGTGGACCCTGGCATCCTCCCACACAGCATTGATTCAGAGTGGTGGGGACCTTCAGAGTCCCTCCCAATGTCCCCAACAGCCAGCTTTTGCATGAGCTTACCCCTCCTGAGGCAGGCAGGCCACTCCACTGTTGTGCAGTCTGGTTATTGGAAAGTTTCCCTCCCTTCCCGTAACCCTTCTCCATGTCCTGCCCTCTGAAGCCACATGGGATGAGTCTGCCACCCCTTCCTAGTAGCAGCCCTTTGGCCTTCCAGAGGAGACTTGCAGGGGCCTGTCCCAGCCCTGCCTCTTTGTGGCTGGGTGGCCCCACGGTTACGTGAGTTTTTTGTTTGTTTGTTTTTGAGACAGAGTTTCACTCTTGTTGACCAGGCTGGAGTGCAGTAGCATAATCTCAGCTCACTGCAACCTCTGCCTTCCGGTTTCAAGCAATTCTCCTGCCTCAGCTTCCTGAGTAGCTGGGATTACAGGTGCCTACCACCACGCCCGGCTAATGTTTGTATTTTTAGTAGAGACAGGGTTTCACCATGTTGGCCAGGTTGGTCTCGAACTCCTGGCCTCATGATCTGCCTGCCTTGGCCTCCCAAAGTGCTGGGATTACAGGCGTGAGCCACAGCGCCCGGCCCATGAGTCTTTTTTGAACGCTGTTTTCACAATCTGCAAAAAGGGAAGGAAAACGCCTACCTGTCCGGATCATCATGGGAGCCTGGGGAAGGCATCCCGCACTCGTGAATGCCCCACACATGTTGCTTCCGTTCTCTCTGCTCCAGGCCACGCCCTCTGGATCCCTTAACCGCTCCTTATGGGGGAGGTTTGGAGGCTGCCCCAATGCTCTGTGCTGTTTCAGATATGCAGGAGGACCCAGATCCAGCCTCACGAGATGGGCCGCCCATGACTGCCTGGAGGCTTCTTCTGCTGTGGGATGGGATGGCCTCTGCCCTCAGTCCTTCCCCGCCCATCCTGGGGCCTCCCACCCAGGCCTGGCCTTCCCTCCTGCTGTTCTGGTCACACCGCGCCTGGTTCAGCTGAAACCACACTCTTCCCACCACACAAGCCCCACAGATGCTAGCGCTCTTGCTGGGCACAGAAATACTGCGTTATTTTTAGTTCTGGACCTGGTCCAGCACACTGCACCCCTCCCTACATAAACATGCCTGGATCTGCAAGTTGTTTTCCCAAATCCTTAGAGCTGTGAGAGCGCACTCACTCACAACAATTGCATGAGCTCTGTTCACGTTTCTCCCTGCAGCCACCCTGTTGCGTCTGTGACTCGTGTGCCAGCCTGTACACGTGTGTTTCTGCCACAAACACTCTCCAGAGGGTCTCCCCAACTCCTCCTCCATCCCCTGTACCCATCCCCTGTCCCTTCCTCCAGCAGAGGAACTGTCCCAGGAGAACCAGGCTGCAGGGAAGCTGGCAGAAGGAAGACATTATCTGCTTCTTGGCCTGTGAGGCCAGCTGGGGAAGATGTGTTTCTGCACCTCACAACACACACCCTGCCAGGCCAGCCTGCCTTCTGAGGCAAAAGCCGTTAACCTCTTTCAGTTTAAACTTAAGATGAACAAGCAAACAAGCAACTCCTTCTGGAACAAAGACTCTTCAACCAACACAGACAGAAAACTAGGTTTCTCGATTGAGACCTGCTGGTTTCCCCATGCCCTGCAAAGCACCTCTGTCTCTCCAGGCCAGCTGGGTTTGCACGTCTTCTGCGTGAATTCACTGCCAAGAAGGCTCCTTCCCGGAACTACCCCACTTCTAATCCTGGACTAGACGTTCCTTGAGGGCATGGGATGTTTTGCTTTTATTCCCTCTTTTACCCCCAGTTTCTTGGGGGTAAAACCCAAACTCATTAAAGCCTAAAAACCAGCGCCTCCACCATATAGTGCACCTGCCACTGCCATTTCCCAACACACACACACACACACATACACACACACACACAGACACACCCACAGACACACACACAGACACACCCACAGACACACACACAGACACACATAGACATACACACACACAGACACACACAGACACACAGACACACACAGACACATATATAGATACACATAGACACATGTACAGACACACACACATAAAGGCACACAGACACACATCATACACATGCACATACAGACATACACATATAGATACGCACACACATACAGACACACACCCAGGCACACACACACATACACACATACAGACACACAGGCACACACACATAAAGACACACAGACCCACAGACATCATACAGACACACACACATATAGATACACACACACATACAGACACACACCCAGGCACACACACAGACACACACACATAAAGACACACAGACACACAGACATCATACAGACACACACACATATAGATACACACACACAGACACACACACACACACAGACCCTGGACTCGTGGGTGTTTCTTGGAAAGGACGGGTGCACTCCCGCTCTGGCCTGAGCCCTTGCTGCTTCCTCAGCCTGCATCCTCTCCCCCAGGATCCACATGGCTAGTTCTGTCCAATCCTTCAGGCCTCTGCTCCCAGGCACCCTTGTCAGAGGTGGCTCACACAGCCCAGCCCACCGGGGCCTTCCCTATCCCCTCCCCTGCTGCCGTGCCTCCTTGGCCCCCATCACCATCTGACGGTGTGCACTCGACTGTTGTGGCCTTTCTTCTGCCTCCCTCACTTGAATGTGAGCCTCCTGGGGCAGGGGCTGCTCCTTTTGCTGCTGTTGCATCTCCAGGCCTGCAGCCAGGCCTGCCCTGTAGTGGGTGTCAACACGCACTGTGGAATGAGGGACGGAATGAGGGACGTGAGTGATCTGTCTGTGTGGATGGAGGAGTGACTTGCAATGGAAGCCTCCCAGCCGAGACTGCTGGGCCCCTGGGTATGTGGGCACGGTCAGGGGAGGGTGGGGCATACGTGGCTGCCTATCAGCCAGGCAGGACACACCGAGTGGTGCCGGGAGGGCTGGTGTGCGGGGGCTCCCCAGGAGGCTGTGCCAGGCCTGGCCAGAGGTGAGGGTCCCTGGCTCATCGGCCTGAATTCCTGCCCTTCCTCTTCCTGTCCAGTGAGTCAGCCGGGCTGGGGAAGTGCGCCAGGGAAGTGGCTCCTGTAGGGAGTACAGAGGGGTTAAGGGTCAACAAAACAAGAACTTGCTCATCACCCCTCCCATGCTGCCTGTCAGGGTGGCTTTTTCTGTTCCTCCCATCTCTGTCTCAGTCACGGCACACCTGTTGTGTTGTGTCCCCCCAGATTCCTATGTTGAGGTCCTCATCCCCAGTGCCTCAGAATGTGAACTTAGTTGGTAATAGGGTTGCTGCAGAGGGAATTAGTTAAATTAAAATGAGGTTGGACTAGAGGAGAGTGGGCCCCTAGCCCTCTATGATTGGGATCCTTTATAAAATAGTGCCATGTGAACATGGATGAAAATGGAAGGCATTGTGCTCAGTGAAATAAGCCAGTCACATCAGGACAAACTGTGTGATTCCATGAAGGAGCTGCCTAGAATAGTGAAATTCATAAACAGATGGTAGAATAGGTGTGACCAGGGGCTGGGGAATGGAGTATGGAGAGTCAGTGTTGAATGGATGTGGAGTTTCCGTTTGGGATGATGAGAAAGTTCTGGAGACGGATAGTGACACAACATTGTGGATACGCTTAAGGCCACTGAACTACTTAAAAATGGTAACTTTTAACACACACGTGAATGCCATGTGTAGAGGGACACATACAAAGGGCAGCTGATTGAAGACATAGGGAGAATGCCATCCACAAGCCAGGAATGCCAAAGACTGCAGCAAACCCCCAGATGCCAGCGGAGAGGCATGGGACAGACCCCCTCACAGTGCTCAGAAGGAGCCTGGAGGCTTCTGGCTTCCAGAGCTGTGAGACAGTACATTTCTGTTGTGTAAGCCCCCTAGTCTGTGGCATTCTGTTACTGCAGCCCCAGAAAATGGATACAATACATCTCTGTGGCTCATTGCTGCCTCCTCTCCAGGCCCTCTGGTTTCTGGAATGCAGGGAAGAGTGGGGAGGGGCTGGCCTGGGACGCCTCTTTCTGCTTTTGCCTTTTTTCCTTCTTTTGTTCTTGGTTGCTCCTTCCCTCCCTGGCCTCCTTTTCCTTCTGTCTTCCCTATTGCCTCATCACACTTGTTATTATTTGCTCAATATGTCTCCCCTGCTGGACTGGAAGTCCAGGAAGCCAGTCCTGGGCCCTTGGGAGCACTCGATACCTATGGGTAAATGAATAGATGGGGCAGGAAGGAGGAGGGAAGGAGTGGCTGGCCCTGGGGCCTGCCCAGAGACGTTTTGACAAATTGTCTGTTCTTAGAATAGCCAGGGGCAGCTGCAGCCTCTGACCAGCCTCTGACCAGGACGAGCAGTGTGGCGTCTTCTGGGTGAGACGGCTCCTACTGCAGAAAGTCTGGCTGGGGCTGCCTCAGGCAACCCTGGTTCTGTGGGGTCAGGGCAGGCATTCTGGGGGATAAAGCCTTTTCCTCAGGTCCAATGAGTCAAACCTGGTACCTGTCGAGCAATAGAAAGGCCAAGGAGAAAGGCTTCCTTGTTATATAAGGCAGAGCCTGGAACTGGATGGGGAGAGGAGAGTATGGAGTGAATATGGGGCACACATTCCTCTTTCTCTTTATTTATTTATTTATTTTTGAGACAGAGTCTCGCTCTGTCGCCCAGGCTGGAGTGCAGTGGCGCAATCTCGGCTCACTGCAAGCTCCGCCTCCCAGGTTCACGCCATTCTCCTGCCTCAGCCTCTCCGAGTAGCTGGGACTACAGGCGCCCGCCACCACGCCCGGCTAATTTTTTTGTATTTTAAGTAGAGACGGGGTTTCACCGTGGTCTCGATCTCCTGACCTCGTGATCCGCCCGCCTCGGCCTCCCAAAGTGCTGGGATTACAAGCGTGAGCCACCGTGCCCGGCCTCCTCTTTCTCTTTATTCCTGCCCCATGACGCTTCTCCATTGTGGGAGTGGGGGAAAAAAGGAATGGGAAACAAAGACACAAAAGTCTTCTCTTTTATTCATTGGTTGATTCGATAAATATTTATGGGCTGATTATGTGTCTAGTACCATTAGGCCGAGGATGGAGAGATGAATTGACCCAGTCTCAGACCTCAAGGAGCTTGCGGTACAGACAGGGGGACAGACAAGTGAACAGCCTTAGAACAAGGCCATGGCTGCTCCGATGAGGCCTGTGTAGACAGCTGTGGGAACACAGGAGATGCTCTGAGTGCAGGACTTGGTGAAGGCTGAATGAAGGAGATGCCATCAGAAAAAAGCCTTGAAGGATGAATAGGAGGTTGACATGTGAAGAAGGGGAGAGGGTGGAATAGGGAAGGTGTGATACAAGCAGAGGGAATAGGGTCTGGCAAGGTGGGAAGTTGTGAGAGGGCTATGCAGGTCTGGGGTAACTGTCACCTGGGCATGGGGGTGGTGGGAGGCCACTAGCAGGAACCAAGGTCATAGGGAGAGAGTGTGTCGGCTCACGGGTGCCTGGTATGCCATGCTGGAGAGCTTGGGCTTGCTCCTGAGAGCGTGGGGAGTGAATAGTGGCCTTAAGTGGGTGTGCTGGCTATTTAGTTTGCCCCGTCTCCCCTAACCCATCCATTCTCTATCCTCCTCTGACATCTCCACGGACTGCTCCAGCCAGGCTCCCTTGCCCACTGGTTGGCGGGCAGGAAGAGAAAGAGGCAGGGATGTCTATCTCCCACTGCCTTGTCCCATTTCTGACAGCAGCTGCCTTCCTCTGTGGCCGCAGCTCCTGTTGGGCTCCCCTCCCCTGGCTCCAGGTCGCATTGACTCTGGTGATAGATACCAGGCAGGCCTAGGTGGTAAAGGCTTCAGCTGTGGCTGGTCCTTGGGTGCTTCACCACTTCCACCCCAACACTGTAAATCATCCCTGATTTAAGCTCTCTCTCTTTTTTTTTTTTTTTTTTTTTGAGATGGAGTCTCGCTCTGTCGCCCAGGCTGGAGTGCAGTGGTGCAATCTCGGCTCACTGCAAGCTCCGCCTCCCAGGTTCATGCCATTCTCCCGCCTCAGCCTCCCGAGTAGCTGGGACCACAGGCGCCCACTACCACGCCCGGCTAATTTTTTGTATTTTTAGTAGAGACGGGGTTTCACTGTGTTAGCCAGGATGGTCTCGATCTCCTGACCTCGTGATCCGCCCGCCTCGGCCTCCCAAAGTGCTGGGGTTACAGGCGTGAGCCACCGCACCTGGCCATTAAGCTCTCTTTAGAAAACCCCTTTGGGTGTTTCATTTCTCTGTGGAATCCTGCTTGATGTAGTAGGAGTATGGCTTAGTCAGCATTTTGGTGGGGAAAATAATCCTGGTGATGGTGGAGACTAGAGTTGGGGAGAGACGGAGGCGGCAATGCTAGCAAAGACACTGTTAAAAGTGCAGGTCAGGGCCGGGCGTGGTGGCTCATACCTGTAATCCCAGCACTTTGGGAGGCTGAGACAGGCGGATCATGAACTCAGGAGTTCCAGACCAGCCTGGCCAACATAGTGAAACCCCATCTCTACTAAAAAAAAAAAAAAAAAAAAAAAAAAAAAGGCGATTCAGGGCTGGTGGGCCAGCATCGAGGCAGTGGCTGTCGGGCTGGAGAGCAGGGTCAGAGCTGGGTGGAGTTCTAAATTAGAGCTGTAGAGTTCTGGTGATTTATTGGGTAGATGGGGGAGTGAGCGGTAGGGAAGGATGAATCCCTTCGATCATAAAAGACAGACAGTATTGGTCCACAATTGCTACATAACTAACCATAAAATCTGATATTTCCAATTCAAACTCAAGACTATGAAGTTCTTACTTAACCTCTTCTATCTCACACCTGTGTCCCCTTTGTCTCATGTCAAGAATTTCAGTCTTAAGTACACTAAGGGTGATAGAACATACGTAGGCATTTGCTTTATCCCCAGTACATACTCAGCCGTTCCAGAATGACAATACCAGCATTATCTTCAATGATATGATCATTGAAAACACTTAAAATTTTCCCCATGTCTATTTCTCTTCCTTGAAATAGACTGCACTAGGGATGCACAGTTGAATTTCGTACTTTCAAGTCACTTGGAGTACTGCTTCTCTAGTCACCAAGAAAATTACAGTTAAGTTTATTTATTTTATTTTTAATTTCAGAGTTTGATTTTTATTTTATTTTATTAATTTTTATTTTTTTAGACAAGGTCTTGCTCAATTGCTCAGTGAACAGGACTCACTGCAGCCTCGACCTCCTGGGCTCAAGCGATCCTCTTGCCTCAGCCTCCTGTGTAGCTGGTACCACAGGTGAGTGCCACCACACCTGGCTAATTTTTAAAATTTTTGTAGAGATGGGGTCTCAGTATGTTGCCCAGGCTGATCTTGAACTCCTGGGTTCAATCCTCCCGCCTTGGCCTCCCAAAGTGCTGGGATTACAAGTGTGAGCCCCCACACTTGGCCCCGAGCTTGTTTCTTAAAAAAAAAAAACAAACCTATAAGATATTTAGTGATTCCAGAGTGAAATCTACAAAATGAAGTATTAATGCATTTATTAAAATATTAGCTTCTGTCTTGGTATCTCTTCTCCCTTGGTTCCTCCATCTCCTTCAATGTAGTTTATGGTTTATTATTTTATTATCTGTTTTATGAAATGTAAGATATCTATCTATATCTATATCTGTATCTATATCTCTATCTATCTATCTATCTATCTATCTATCTATCTATCTATCTATATATTTTTGAGACAGAGTCTCGCTCTGTTGCCCAGGCTGGAGTGCAGTGGTGCAATCTTGGCTCATTGCAAGCTCCACCTCCTGGATTGACACCATTCTCCTGCCTCAGCCTCCCGAGTAGCTGGGATTACAGGCGCCCACCACCATGCCCAGCTAATTTTTTGTATTTTTAGTAGAGACGGGGTTTCACCATGTTAGCCAGGATAGTCTCGATCTCCCAACCTCGTGATCTGCCTATCTCGGCCTCCCAAAGTGCTGGGATTACAGGCGTGAGCTACTGCGCCCAGCCGATATCTATATTTTTTTTACCCCTCTTTTTGTGGATAAGTGGAAACAATTTGCACACAGTTTTCTTTATTTTGCTTTTTCACCTAGGGATGAAGGTAGCCTTCATTTCTTTATTTCTTTATTCAGTTGTGTGGTATTCTACTGATTAGTTGATTTAACAGTTCCTTACCAATGGATATTTGGGTTATTTCCTGTCTTTTGCTATTACAAACCTGTGCATATGTTTTTCTGTTTTTTAATACACAGTATCTGTGGGATAAATGCCCAGATACAGTTATACATGGTTAAATGCATGTATAACTTTGCTACACATTGCCAAATTCCTGTAATGGTTATACCAATTTGTATTTCCTCCAACAACATATGAAAGGGCTAATCTCCCTGTAGCCAAAAGAGTATATTGTCAAACTTTTGGATTTTTGACAATCTAAAAGTTATCTTAGTGTAGTTTTAATTTTTCATTTCTTGTATTATGAGCAAGGTTGAACATTTTTTTTCATAAAATTGAGAGCAATTTTTCATTTTGCCAGCCCATTTTTTTCTTTAGGGTTATTGGTTCTTTTCTCTCTTTTTTTTTGAGACAGAGTCTCACCCTGTCACCCAGGCTGGAGTGCAGTGGTGTGATCTCAGCTCACTGCAACCTCTGCCTCCCAGGTTCAAGCGATTCTCCACTTCAGCCTCCCGAGTAGCTGGGATTACAGGCGCACACCACCACGCTGGCCAATTTTTGTATTTTTAGTAGAGACGGCATTTCACCATGTTGGTCAGGCTGGTCTCGAACTCTTGACCTCAAGTGATCTGCCCGTCTCGACCTCCCAAAGTGCTGGTATTACAGGTGTGAGCCACTGTGCTTGGCTTCTTTATTTTTAAAAGTCCTTTAATATTTGGGACAATGACCCATTCTCTATGAAATTGGTTGCAACTGTTTTCTCCATTATTTTCTTTTTCTACTTTGTGTATGGTATCTTTGGCTATATTACATATATATATGTAATTAAATTTATTTATGTTTTCTCACAGAGAAATTTACCTAACCTTTCTTTTTGTTGTTGGTTTTTAAAACTTGAACAACATGGGTTGAATACCCATCCTTTCTTCTAATACTTGCATCATTTCATTTTTTTTTTTTTTTTTTTTTTTTTGAGACGGAGTCTCGCTCTGTCGCCCAGGCTGGAGTGCAGTGGTGCAATCTCGGCTCACTGCAAGCTCCGCCTCCCGGGTTCACGCCATTCTCCTGCCTCAGCCTCTCCGAGTAGCTGGGACTACAGGCGCCTGCCACCACGCCCGGCTATTTTTTTGTATTTTTAGTAGAGACGGGGTTTCACCGTGGTCTCGATCTCCTGACCTCGTGATCCGCCCGCCTCGGCCTCCCAAAGTGCTGGGATTACAAGCGTGAGCCACCGCGCCCGGCCCATTTCATTTTTTAATATTTAGATTCATGATCCATTTGGAACTTATTCTGGTATATGGTGTGAGGAATGGATCAAAGTTTACATTTTTTTCCATATGGCTATCCAGGCATCTGGCTCTTACAGTTGCCTTCTGAGGTTGTGGTGTATATACTAATAAGGTAAAATTATCCAATGAGAGCAGGTTCAGGGAATCACAGACAAAGCCACTCAATCCACTTGAGGCAGATTGCAGTGTTTAATTCATTTTTACATATTTTATTACCTTTTCTTGCAGGTAGCCTACTTAGTTTTTCTTCATTTTGCTGGTAAATCGATTGGTAAATGAAAATAAATTTATTAACCAACTACTATGCACTGTTGCAGTGGATGGCTACACATGTGCATAGTTGGGCCATTTAGCATCTGTTCACCCTCTGGGTAAAAGAGAACCCAAATTTCCCTTAATAACCTATCTGGTCCCACCCTCCGCCCTTGTGGTTTGGGGGCATTGATCTAGCTCTGTGAGTTAGCCTCAATTGGCCAAAGCCATATTCCACCTTCACAATAACAGTAAGGGGTTCCTGGAGGGGCTTGGGCTTCTACTGGAACCCAGGAGACTGGAGCTGAGCCTTCTGAGAGGGAGGCAGGGTTCTTCCCCGTGGACTTGAACCTGTAAGCATTGAAGCTGGAACCATTATCTCCATTCTGTCATCACCTGTGGGCTGAGAAGATCTCAGCTCCAGGAGACCATGAAAGCTGAGCGGAGAATGGGAGAGAAATCAGGTCTTTGTCGTGTATGAACCCCAGACAGGATGCACAGATGGTGGTCCAGCCTGATGCTGGGCTTCTCAGCTAAAAACCCAATATTTGGTTTCTATTTCTTTGTACTTGCAGCTGGGAGGGCCCTAAATGAAACAGTAGTCATCATTAGGTTTTCCTTATGTCCTAGTGTTTTAGGGATAATGCCTCAGGTAGAAAGTGTAGTGGGATGCCAGCAGAATATCATTTCTCCCACGTAGGCTAGCTCCTTCCATGGGGGTCCTCGTTTGTGGAACAGCATCAATAACACTGCCCATCATTTTGAAGAAAAAGTGAGAGAAGGTGTATTAGTCTGTTCTCACACTGCTATAAAGACACACATGAGACTGGGTAATTTAAAAGAAGACAGGTTTAATTGAGTCACAGCTCTGCATGGTTAGGGAGGCCCTCAGGAACTTACAATCATGGTGGAAGGCGAAGGGAAAGCAAGCACCTTCTTCACAAGGAGACAGGAAAGAGAGTGCGAGAGGGGAACTGCAAAACACTTGAAACCATCAGATCTTGTGAGAACTCCTTCACTGTCACAAGAACAACATGTGGGAAACCGCCCCCATAATCCAGTCACCTCCCACCAGGTCCCTCCTTCAACACGTGGGGATTACAATTCAAGATGAGATTTGAGTGGGGACACAGAGCGAAACCATATCAGAAGTAAGGTGAACTGCAAAGAGATCTTCAAATTTTAGTTACTGTCATTATACGATAGGCTCCTTGAGGGCAGGGACAGTGGGCTTTTGTGTGTGTACCCCGGAGGTGGCTAAAGTGTTTCACATAAAGCAGGTGCAGTGCTTCAGTTTGAAACAAATTGAATTCTTCTCATGCTTATTCTTTCCATAGACAGCTAAAGAAAACAGGGTCACAGAGAGACAAGAGATGAAGCCACTGGCCAGGAACACACTCAGGGATTCTGTCCCCTGCCTCAGGCTGAGTCCCGCAGTCAAACTCTGTCCCTCTGTGAGGCTGAAAGACACGGGAGGAGGAGGCTCGTCCGAGGGCCAGCTTTGTCACTCACCTGCTGGGTGACTTTGAGCAAATCCCTTCCTTCCTCTGGAACTTCAGGCATCAGTTCCTTGTCATTCACACAGAGTCAATCCTCACCTTATAAGTACCCGTGGGTTCTATATACAGTCATTTGAAGAGTAGAAAATGCCTTGCCAGTGTGTTTGCTGCATCACACGGTTAGAGGCCAAGCTGCAGGCCGCCTTGCAGGCCTGCTTAGACGCTCCCGTGGGTAACCGGGGGTGGTGATTCAGGGCATACCAAGTACCTGCGTCCACATGATTCGCTTTGATTTTCCCAGGCCGTGAGATACTTCAGACAGACACAATTTCTCCTGGCGACAGGGGAGGAAGCCGAGGCCTTGAGAAGGTGAGTGACTTGCTCAAGGCCATCCGGCTCATTAGAGACGGAGGCTGAACTCACACTCATGTTTTATGACTTCTAGTTCAGGCCCATCACAGACCTCCATCCATCTGCAGGAAAGCAGGCAGTCCTCAGGGACTTGCTCATGGAGAATGCTCCATACATGCCGAGGGGATGGGCTCCGAGGAAACAAGATTGTCCCAGGGCAGTGCTGGCCTGGCCACTCTGGATGGCCGTACTGTGGCCCAGCTGGCGGGGGCACTGGAGGCCCATGTTACCCTGCACTCTGTTTGTGGGGCGGTATGTCCAGCATTCCTGGCAAAGGTTGCGATGCCTCAGCAGGGTTGGGTGAGCAGCTGTCTGGGGCGGCGAGGGGAGGCGGACAGGCACGCCGTCTGTTTTGCTGGGCCGTGCGTGGCTCTTCCGGGCATTGTGCTCACCAGCGTGCCCCGGTCATGAACACAGAGACCAGGATGTCTTTGTAGCGATCAGAGCAACACCCTGTACTTCCCCAGCATTCCAAGGAGGCCCCAGGCATGGCGCTTACAGGAGGTATCCCAGACGCCGCCTTCCTCCTCCTCCTCCTCAAGTCCATCCTTCCCAGGAGGAGGCAGCCATCTTCATGGCGTGATGTGTGGGTCCTAGAGGGCATCTGGCCAACAGAGCTCTTCCGTGAGGCAGTCCTCCTCACACAAGTTCTTATCTCTGAGCCATGTGTTCTTAACCCCTATATTCTGATTTGGACACCGCACTAAGAGTTTTAATTACGTTCTTGATAGTTCCGCGACATAAATGCTATTGTTATCACCCCCCTCCTCATTAATATAAAGGAGACGGAAGCTTAGAGGGGCCTATATCAGCAGTAAGTGGCAGAGTCAGGACTCAAACCTCACGGGCCAGAGGCTGGTGTCTGTGCTTTTTTTTTTTTTTGAGATGGAGTCTTGCTCTGTCACCCAGGCTGGAGTACAGTGGCATGATCTCAGCTCACTGCAAACCCCGTCTCCTGGGTTCACGCCATTCTCCTGCCTCAGCCTTCCGAGTAGCTGGGACTACAGGTGCCCACCACCACACCCGGCTAATTTTTTGTATTTTTAGTAGAGATGGGGTTTGCACCGTGTTAGCCAGGATGGTCTTGATCTCCTGATCTCGTGATCTGCCTGCCTTGGCCTCCCAAAGTGCTGGGATTACAGGTGTGAGCCACTGCGCCTGGCTGTGTCTGTGCTCTTGACTTCGCCGCTGCGCTGCCCTCTTATGTAAACCTGGTGGGTTGTGCTTTGGAGATGGGTAGGGATGGAACACAGCCATTAATTCAAGAGTATTTTCTAAAATAATAACTTTCTTATTTTAGAACAATTTTATAGAATTATAGTGCAGAGAATTCCTGTGCCCAGTGTCCCCTATTATTATTAACTTTTTAAAATGTTTTCCTTTTTTTTTTTTTTGAGATGGTCTCGCTCTGTCACCCAGGCTAGAGTGCAATGGCTTGATCTCTGCTCACTGCAACCTCCTTCTCTTGGGTTCAAGCGATTCTCCCACCTCAGCCTCCCAAGTAGCTGGGATTACAGGCACCAGCCATCATGCCTAGCTAATTTTCGTATTTTTAGTAGAGACAGGGTTTCACCATGTTGGCCAGGCTGGTCTTGAACTCCTGACCTCAGGTGGTCCTCCTGCCTTGGCCTCCCAAAGTGCTGGGATTACAGGCGTGAGCCACTGCACCCAGCTCTGTTTTTCTATTTCTTTTTCATCCTTTTCACCATTCCTAATGTCCCCTGTCATTAACATCTTACATTAGTGTGGTACATATATCACTGTTAATGAACTAATATTATTAACTAAAGTGCACACTTTATTCAGCTTTCTTTTTTTTTTTTTTAACCTATTGTCCCCATTCTGTCCCAGGATCCCACCAGGATTCTATATTACATTTAGTCATCATGTCTCCATAAGCTCCTCTTGGCTGTGACAGTTTCACAGACTTCCCTTGTTTTTGGTGATCTGGACTATTTTGAGAGGTGCTGGTCAGGATTTTGCAGAATGTCCTTTAACTGGGATGTATCTCATGTTTTCCTCTTGAGTAGACTGGCGTTTGGGTTTTGGAGAGGGAGACCACAGAGCTAAGTGTCATTCTCATCACATGATATCAAGGGCATTATCAATGTGACTTATGGCTGTTGGTGTTCACCTTGGTCACCGGTTTCTTTTTTTTTTTTTTTTTTTGAGACGGAGTCTTGCTCTGTCGCCCAGGCTGGAGTGCAGTGGCGCGATCTCGGCTCACTGCAAGCTCCGCCTCCCGGGTTCACACCATTCTCCTGCCTTAGCCTCCTGAGTAGCTGGGACTACAGGCGCCCGCCAACACGCCCGGCTAATTTTTTGTATTTTTAGTAGAGATGGGGTTTCACCGTGTTAGCCAGGATGGTCTCAATCTCCTGACCTCGTGATCCACCCGCCTTGGCCTCCCAAAGTGCTGGGATTACACGCTTGAGCCACTGTGCCCGGCTGGTCACCGGTTTCTTTAGTGTAAAGTTACTCTTTTCTTTGCTCCCTTTCCATGATGTTCTGAAGAATAATTTTTTGAGCACCAAAAGAAGAAATTGGTGGCAGGGTGCAGTGGCTCATACCTGTAATTCCAGCACTTTGGGAGGCCGAGGTGGGCGGATCACCTGAGATCAGGCATTCGAGACCAGCCTGGCCAACATGGTGAAACCCCATCTCTACTAAAAATACAAAAATTAGCCAGGCATGGTGGTGCATGCCTGAAATCCCAGCTACCCAGGAGGTTGAGGAGGGAGAATTGCTTGAATCTGGGGGGCAGAGGTTGTAGTGAGCTGAGATTGCACCACTGCACTCCAGCCTGGGTGACAGTGAGACTCCATCTCAAAAAGAAAAAAAAAAAAAAAGAAGAAGAAACTGGCCTGGCAACTCTCCTAAGAGGGAGGAAGAGGGGAGAAAGGACAGGGCAGGGTGGCGACAAGTGTCCTGGAACAGAAAAAAAAATTACACCTGAGTAGGAGGAGATGCTGGTGGCCTTTGAAGTACTCATGTGAGAGAAGAGACAGTTCCAGGATTCTAGTGAGAGCAGCCAGCTCAGCGTGGCTCAGCAGCGGGGGACAGCCGTCTCTAGGAATCCCTGCAGAGCACCCCAGAGAAGGAGCTTCACGTCGGGACCTGGGTCTCATTCTCAGGGACTTCATCTCCCTGAAAAGCAATGCTGCATCAGACACAGAGACGCCCCGACAGAACGGAAAACAATAGGTACTGTTCAACAGGAAACTCCCATCCATCTCACTGCTGCATGACTTTGCCTAAGAGTTCAGGATAAAGTAATGTTCGCGATACATCCTGAAATTAGTTTTGTGGGTTAGCATCATTAGATTGCATTATGCTTTGGGGTTAAAAGCGTTAACTTTGCCATGTAGCTATTTCAAATAGATCATAAAGCTCTTTTTTTTTTTTTTTTGGTGATCACCACTATACTAACGAGGATCAAATAGACCACAAGTTCTGCAACCCTGTTTAGATGTTTCTTCATTTCATAAAGTATAGGTGCCAAGAATCTCAGTACCTTCTCCTCTCCCCCCAGACTTTCTCTTGTTATTCTGGGATCGAAGGGCCTCATGTCCCCTCTGAGGGACCCTACCCCTATCAAGCAGGCTGACAAGGGGGAGAATGGAGGCTGAGAAGTTGCAACACAGCTAAACTGAACTCCCCAGCCAAGCCATGTGCTTGCATCTGCCTGTCTGCTCCAGAGTGTGAGCCAAACATCTGAGACTGAGAATTCGGAGAGCTGACCCCAGACGTTGGTTCCAGTGTTGGGAGGAACCTGGGAAAATCAAGGGATGCTTTGGTCCTGTCATTGTGCCTGACAAGCAATTAGAGGTGAATATCTGTGAATATTTGGGGGTTTAGAATGTACCTGTTGAAATGAAATGCCCCTGGGATATGAAATAACTTTAGCTGTTGGCATCTAAGACAACAGAGGCAGCTGGGCGTGGTGACTCATGCCTGTAATCCCAGCACTTTGGGAGGCCGAGGCGGGTGGATCACCTGAGATCAGGAGTTTGAGACCAGCCTGACCAACATGGTGAAACCCCATCTCTACTAAATACAAAAAATTAGATGGGCGTAGTGGCACATGCCTATAATTCCAGCTACTTGGGAGGCTGAGGCAGGAGAATTGCTTGAATTTGGGAGGCGGAAGTTACAGTGAGCCAAGATTGCACCATTGCACTCCAGCCTGGGCAACAAGAGTGAAACTCTGTCTCCCCCACCAAAAAAAGACAACAGAGGTGTTCAATCAGTCGGCCGCTGTGAGCAATGTCCCGTGAGAATGGGGCCCAAGACAGAAGTCTAGGGAAGGGTGTGTGTGGGCGAGGTAGACACAGATAGGGGCTGTGGACGGAAGGGCTCTAGGACCTGCTTGCAGGCTGTCATGCGTCTTTGGACTATTTATAGCTGGTGACCTCAGATGAGTTACCCCATGATTCAGTTTCCCCATTTCTCTGAGATATGGAGACGGCAGCTGGTCAGGAAGAGACCCTTTCCCTCCTCTCCGCCTCTCCACTGCCACCACTGCCGTCACCGGCACCCACGTTCTGCCCACACAGTAGCCCAGGATGCCCAGGGCTAAAGGCTTGACATAGAGGACACCTAATGTAACCTCACAGCCCTGGGACACAGCTCTTGTTATTGCCTCCACTTTGCAGAAGGGAAAAGTGAGCCTTAGAGAGGTTAAATAACGTGCCTGATGCCATACACTGGGGATGGGTGGATGTGGGCCGGTGTTCTGGCCACCCTGACTCACGCTTGGTTGGCCAGGGCTTCTACTGCTAAATCCATCTGGGTCAGGGGCTGGCAACATTAAATATTTTAGGTAAATATTTTAGGCTCTGTGGGGCATATGATCTCTCCTCCTCTCACCCCAGATTTTCTCTTGTTACTCAACACTTTAAAAATGTAAAAACCATTCTTAGCTAGTGAGCTGCACATAGGAGACTGCTGGCTGGATTTGGCCTGAAGGCCAGAGTTTAGCCACCTCCGATAACAGGAAAGCAAAAAATGCAAATTGCTGTGGCTGTCATGTCTCCCCAGATTTCAGAGGCGTTCTAAAACTCACTCAAAGAATCCTGGGCCCTGGAGGGTGGCAGGGCTACCTGTGCAGCCCAGGTGGATGTTAGTTTTACTGAGGACCTACTGGGGTGTGGGCACCATGGTGTCTCTGTTCCTACAGGCAGTTACTGCCCCTCACACTTGTCCCTCTGTGTCCTACCCTCTGTGGGGGCTCACTGGGGGCCCAGCTTCCCACCCTGTCACCATCCTGGCCTCGCTTTCCTTTCTCCTGGGACTTCAGTTCTTGGTCAAATGAGGCTGGACAGGCCCAGCTGTGGTCCCTGGCTGAGCTGCAGAGGAAGCTGAGAGGACCCGCTATCAGCTCCTTTTGGCCAGGCTGCCTCAGTGGCCCGCGTGGGGTGGGAGATGCTGAGGCAGAAACGGGGGAGAAGAGGTGAGAGCTCTGCAGCCAGAGGGAGGAATTCCGTGGCCTGGGCAGGAAGCTGGGAAACCTCTTTGTTTTTAAGGCTCCTCATAGTTAAGGAATTTTGGGAAAGGAGTAAACACAGGAATTCTGCTTGTGTGTGGGGCCTGCCTGTGTGTGTGTATCACATACAATCCATGCCTGTGTTCCTGTGGAGAGGGAGCATGGAAGGCACAGGGGCCCGGGTTCTAGGCAATGCACAAAATAGTTAAACCAGGTCTGAAACTGGGATCAAGTCACAACACCACCACTGACCAACCATGGGAACCAGGTCTAGAACTTTAACCTCTCGGCACTCACTTTCCTCATCTGTAAAATGGAAATAGCAATACCTCAGCAGATTGTTGTAAAGCTTACAAAGTAACACGATTTATCGAATGCTTCCTACAGGGCAGGCACTGTTCTAGGGGCTTTCTATATTCAGTTGATCCTCATCACTCACACATTCTGTATTTAAAAATTTGTCTACTCTGGCCGGGCACGGTGGCTCATGCCTGTAATCCCAGCACTTTGGGAGGCTGAGGCAGGTGGATCACGAGGTCAGGAGATCGAGACCATCCTGGCTAACATGGTGAAACCCTGTCTCTACTAAAAATACAAAAAAAATTAGCCAGGCGTGGTGGCGGGCGCCTGTAGTCCCAGCTACTTGGGAGGCTGAGGCAGGAGAATGGCCTGAACCCGGGAGGTGGAGCTTGCAGTGAGCTGAGATAGCACCACTGCACTCCAGCCTGGGCAACTGAGCAAGACTCCATCTCAAAATAAATAAATAAATAAATAAATAAAAATAAAAATTTGTCTACTCCACACAATTTACTTGTATTGCCAAAATCAATACTCACAGTGCTTGCATGGCCATCCATGAACACAGAACAGAGAAAAATTTGAGTGTCAGGATGTGCACATTCCCAGCAAAGGGTAAACAAGGTGGCAGTCTGCCTTCTTGTTTCAGCTCATACTGCAAGCAACTGTCCTTTTCAAGGTCTACTTGGTATCATGTGTTTTGTATTTTTCTGCTGTGTGTTGGTGATTTCACTGTTTAAAATGGTCCCAGCATCAGGCCGGGCGCGGTGGCTCACGCTTGTAATCCCAGCACTTTGGGAGGCCGAGGCGGGCGGATCACGAGGTCAGGAGATCGAGACCATGGTGAAACCCCGTCTGTACTAAAAATACAAAAAAAAAAATTAGCCGGGCGTGGTGGCGGGTGCCTGTAGTCCCAGCTACTCGGGAGGCTGAGGCGGGAGAATGGCGTGAACCCAGGAGGCGGAGCTTGCAGTGAGCCGAGATTGCGCCACTGCACTCCAGCCTGGGTGACAGAGCAAGACTCCGTCTCAAAAAAAAAAAAAATAAATAAAATAAAATAAAATGGTCCCAGCATCATGCTGAAGTGCTGTCCAGAGTTCCTAAGTGAGAGAAAGCTGTGATGTGCCATATGGAGAAAATATGTCTGGTAGTTAAGCTTCACGCAGGCATGAGTTATAGTGTTGTTGGCTATGAGTTCAATGTGAATTATTCAGCAATATATATTAAATAAGGTGTCTTTAAACAGAAACACACATAAGAAAATGTTATGCATTGATTTGTTGGTGAAAATGTGATCAGAGGCTCACAGGAACCTCACCTTGTGTCTCCCCTAGGAGCATTGGTTTGGCATTCACTAATTCAGTGTTTGCAGTGACTCCATAAAATACAGCCACTATGAATAATGAGAATTGACTGTATTGGCCAGGCGCAGTAGCTCACACCTGTAATCCCAGCACTTTGGGAGGCCAAGGTAAGTGGATCACTTGAGGTCAGGAGTTTGAGACCACACTGGCCAACATGGTGAAACCCTATCTCTACTAAAAATACAAAAAAGTAGCTGGGTGTGGTGGTGGGTGCCTGTAATCCCAGCTACTTGGGAGGTCGCAGTGAGCTGAGATTGCACCACTGCCCTCCAGCCTGGGCAACAAGAGCAAAACTCCGTTTTCAAAAAAAAAAGAAGAAGAAAAGAAGACAAGAATTTACTGTATTAACTAATCTTTTGAAAATTTTATTTATTTATTTTTACTTTTTATTGTTTTCAGACAGAGTCTCACTCTGTCGCTAGGCTGGAGTGCAGTGGCACGATCTGGGCTCACTGCAACCTCTGCCTCCCGGGTTCAATCGATTCTCCTGCCTCAGCCTCACGAGTAGCTGGCACTACAGGCACCTGCCACCACGCCTGGCTCATTTTTTGTATTTTTAGTAGAGATGAGGTTTCACCATGTTGGCCAGGATGGTCTCGAACTCCACACCTCGTGATCTGCCTGCCTCAGCCTCTCAAAGTGCTGGGATTACAGGCGTGAGCCCATGCCCGGCCTATTTATTTATTTATTTTGAGACAGAGTCTCACTGTGTCACCCAGGCTCGAGTGCAGTGGCACAATCTCAGCTCTCTGCAACCTCCATCTCAGGTTCAAGCGATTCTTCTGCCTCAGCCTCTGGAGTAGCTGGGACTATAGGCACATGCCACCATGCCCGGCTAATTTTTTGTATTTTAGTAGAGACAGGGTTTCACTGTGTTAGCCAGGATGGTCTTGATCTCCTGACCTCGTGATCCGCCCGCCTCAGCCTCCCAAATAAACTTTTATTTTATTTTTAATTAATTAATTATTATTATTTTTTGGTGGAAACAGGGTCTTGATATGTTGCGCAGGCTGATCTCGAACTGGACTCAAGCAGTCCTCCCGTCTCGGCCTACTAAAGTGCTGGGATTACAGGCATAAGCCACCATACCCGGCCGTATTAACTCATCTATTCACCACAACAACCATACTGGGTGGGTGCTCTGCTGTCATTATTGTCTAGATTCTACTGAGGCACTGAGGCACAGAGAAGCTGCCTAATTTGTCTGAGGCCATATGGATGGCAGAGCTAGGATCAACGCCAGGCAGTGGGGCCTCGAGGGTCCCCTAGCTACTCCTGAATTAGACAGGGCAACATGCAGAAAGTCTTAGGGCAGCCCCTTCTTTGTCATGCACATTCATCAAGACTCTGCCACTCGGGGGCCCCATGGCCGTGGGATTAGACAGTCTCTGAAGTCCCTTCCACTTGGATATTCTAAGGCCCTGCAATTTCTGCCTGCTCTCCCAAGCTGCTGTTCACGTAGGAGTGGGCTGTGTCTGCAGGCCCGCAGCGGGGAGCTGCAGCTACAGGACTGGAAATTGGGATGGATGAGCTGTGGGTATGGCAGGGAGGCTGTTGGGGTGGATGATGCCGAGGGCTTAGGAGGACCTTGGATGTCACCTCTCTTGGCTGCGCTGGTGTGCTTCGAGCTGGGGGTGGCTGGGAGGGGAAGGTTTGCTTCTTTTTTGTACATGTGGAACTGAAGCTCAGAGAGCTTTCTCAACACAACAGGACACTATGGGACTGACCAGGAACAGATTCACCAGGGATGATATTAAAAATATTAAACAGGCTGGGCGTGATGGCTCACGCCTGTAATCCCAGCACTTTGGGAGGCTGAAGCGGGAGGATCATGAGGTCAGGAGATGGAGGCCATCCTGGCTAACATGCTGAAACCCTGTCTCTACTAAAAATATAAAAAATTAGCTGGGCATGGTGGCGGGCGCCTGTAGTCCCAGCTACTCGGGAGGCTGAGGCAGGAGAATGGCATGACCCGGGAGGCGGAGCCTGCAGTGAGCCGAGCTCTCGCTACTGCACTCCAGCCTGGGTGGCAGAGCAAGACTCTGTCTCAAAAAAAAAAATTAAAACATTGGTGTGGCACAGACACAAGCTGATCATCACAGATGCAGTTTTGGACATGGAGGCTGTCTGCACGGGGGGATGTTGGCTGAGTCAGGCTTCATCCCAGGCCTCGTCCTGGCTGCTCTGCCCTGTCCCTTTCCCTCCATATCACACTGATTTGCAGGGCTGGAGCAGATTTTTCTGTGTCCATGAGAGTGATGGGATTGTGCTCTATCAAGTCACACCCATCTTTAGCTGCTGTCTTTCCCGAAAGCTTCTGGGGGTGGTGGTATAAGTGGTAGGGATCCACTCACCCTCACATTCACAATAACCCCATTACTCCCTGCTAGTGAGGGGTGAGAGCAAATGTTCTGGAGAGACCGTCTGAGTTCAAATCCCAGTATTCATCAGCCTGTGGCCCTGTTCTCAGCGCCTCACCTTGCTAAACCCTGCTTTTCTTATGGGTAAAATTGGATTAAACTACCTGCCTCATGGAATATTGTGAAGACCAACTACAATTATGTGGGTGACAATGCTTTGTATGCTGAAAAAGTCTGTGCGTAAAATGAAGGGGATTAATCTATTTATGCCAGAAGTTGCAATTTTTTTGAATTGCAGACCTGTGAAATATCGCACCTTGGCGATGACCTTGAGCAGTGGGATATAAATAACTCCCACATGCTTAGCGTTCCAATAATGGAACACTAGGCATAAAATTAAGCTGGGCACTGTCCTGAGAGGCTCACACAGGGAGTAGGAACCTACTGCATTGGACATCCCTGTGCCAGAGCAGCTAGCTGTCTCCCTAATTCTCTTTTTTTCCCCACAGGTTCTCACTCCGTCATTCAGGCTGGATGAAATGGGGAGGGGCAAGGTGGGAACATCAGCTAGGGCCCTGGGGGCCAGCCAGTGTGATCTCGTGGTGTGATCTTGGCTCACTGCAGCCTTGACCTTCCAGGATCAAAGTGATCCTCTCACCTCAGCTTCTCTAGTAGCTGGGACCATGGGCACATGCTACCACACCCAGCTATTTTTTTTATTTTTTGTAGTGACGGGGTTTTAGTATGTTGCCCAGGCTGGTTTTGAGATCCTGGGCTCCAGTGATCCTCTCTCCTTAGCTTCCCAAAGTGCTGGGATTACAGGTGTGAGCCACCATGCCTGGCCCCAAATTCACCTTTCCTTCTACCATAGTCATTGATTTAGTTGAAGACATGACTCCCCAGAATAAAATCTCTATTTCCCAGGCTCCTTTACACCCAGGGTAGCCACAGGGACAAGTTCTGGCCAATAGGATGTGAGCAGAAGGGGTGGGGGCAACCTCTGGGCATGTCCTTAAAGGGCAGGGGCCTCCCTCCTCCATTCCCTGGACCCGTGGCTCCATCCCTGCACCCCCCCGCGCCACTCTCCTCCTTCTGGCCATCCAGAGGGCAGATGTGGTGATGGGCCGTCTGAGCCCATGAGATGCGGCCAGCCTCCCCAGGGTGGAACAGCTGGGGCTGGCTCTCTGCCTGTGGAGCTGCTGAGCAGCCCTGGACTACTTATGTTCAGAGAATTCCACGAGGGAGAAATGCGTCCTAGCTCACTTCCTCCTGGGTGTTTGGGGCTGTTGCAGCAGTCAAGTTTATAGCCTGACCATGTGATAGTGAACCCCACAGTGACCTATGTTACTTCTCAACCAGCGAGTTATTAATGTGCTGCTTTTGTTCAAGGATGGGAGTTGAAGCTGGGAAGCGTGGAGGGGAGGTGGGTGCAAGAATTCCCTTGAGAAGGGTCAGGAAGTCATCACTCGTCAGATTAGTCCCACAGACGTCGTGGGGGAGGCAGGACTTTAGGAATGTTCACGGTGTAGATATTCCTTCTTCCCCTACCGGTTCCCCCACGTCTCCTTTTTGTCCTTGCTCCCCTCCTCTCTCCCTGATCATTGTCCTGGCCCGGCACCCACTCCACATCCCTCAGAATATGGTGAGGAAGAATGAGACTCATTCTTGCCTTGCAGGCCGGTTATGATACAGACTCAGGCCTCTCAGGTCCAAAACCTGGGCCATCCTCCACCCTTCTCTCTCTCCCACCCCATGAAGACTTCGTCAGCACATCCTGCCAGAGATATTTCTTTCTTTTTTTTTTTTTTTTTGAGACGGAGTCTCGCTTTGTCGCCCAGGCTGGAGTGCAGTGGCGCAATCTCGGCTCACTGCAAGCTCTGCCTCCTGGGTTCACGCCATTCTCCTGCCTCAGCCTCCCGAGTAGCTGGGACTACAGGCGCCCGCCACTGCGCCCGGCTAATTTTTTGTATTTTTTTTTTAGTAGAGACGGGGTTTCACCGTGTTAGCCAGGATGGTCTCGATCTCCTGACCTCGTGATCCGCCCGTCTTGGCCTCCCAAAGTGCTGGGATTACAGGCGTGAGCCACCGCGCCCGGCCTGCCAGAGCTATTTCAAAATATGACCGGATCACCCCTTTCATCCCTCCTCTCCTGCTCTAAGCCCCCACAGTCTCCTGCCTAAACATTTCTTTAGCCCCCTAATGACTCTCCATGCTTCCACCCTCATCCCCACCCCGCCAACGCAGTCTCTTCTCAACAGAGCACCCAGAACGACTTCCTTAGAACGTAAATCAGACCGTGTCACTTCTCTGCGTGACTTTCCAGTGGTCCCCATCTCTCTCAGAGGATACTCCAAATTCCTTTCGTGGCCCCCAGGGCCCTAGCTGATGTTCCCACCTTGCCCCTCCCCATTTCACCTGGGGGTGCCTAGAGCACAGCAGGCATGCTACTGCCTCAGGGCGCTGGTGTACAGCCCTCTTTGCCTAGATTCTCCATGACTTGTCTGTCATATCAGGTCTCTTCTCAAGTGGCACCTGTCGCAGAGGCCCTCTGGGGCTATTCTGCATAAATACCACCAACTCTTGTCACTTGCTGTCCCCCTTACATTACTTTATTCTCTTCCTAGCCCTTATCACCATCTGATTTATATTTGCTTTCTTGTTTTTTGGCTTCTTCCCTCCGCTAAGTGTAAGCTCTTTGTGTGTCTTGTCTGGCAGTCTGTACCTCCACTTTCGACAGCAATGCCAGCAAGCACCCAGCCAGGGCTCAGTAGACGCTTACAGGACTCTGAGTGGCGTGTGCTGGATGTGCTGCTGTGCAGAGCCCAGAAGCCGAGCTGCTCCTGCATGGCGTTCAGAGGAGGGATGGCTGGACCTGATACTCGGAGGGTGACGGGGAGGGAGTGCTTGGCCTGGGTCTGCTCAGATGGCCACCGGGCCAGCCAGGCCATTGCTCTGACCTCAATTCTGGAGAGTTCGGATTGGTGGCAAGGGAACGGGCAGGAGCTGAGGAATGGATGGTTCCATTAATCATGGAACTTTGCCCAGAGGGGTCAGAGGAGTAAGGCAGGGATTAGAGGGAGAGATAGCATTAGACAGAAGGTTCTGGTGGCAGGGGAGGGGCTGGGGGTGAGGAAAGGGATACGGGTGTGGGTTCTGGCTCAGCCTTTTCCAGACTTTGTGGCTGCTGCTGCAGTCCCAGAGTCTACTGGGGCCCTGCTGTCTGCTTCCTGGCCTGGCTGTTTGTTTATTTGGCCAGTAGTTTGGGCAGCCGTGGGCTTCTCTTGCTGACCTCCAGAGGAGGAGTTAAGTACATACTGGCTTTCAGGTGCAGGAACTAAAACTGTACAGGAAATGTTGAGGTGCCAGTCAGCAAGAGGGCCAGTCCTGGGCTTCCCCTGCCAGGGCCCCCTAGGAGCAGATACCCACCCCCACTCTTTCTCATCCCCAGCTCCTGTGGGAGTGAAGTGGGCTTCCTGTGCTTTCCAACGGAAACTTTACTTGGTTCTCTTCACAGCCAGCATTCATTCATTCTCTTAGTTGGCAAATACTTGTTAAGTACTCCATGCCACCAACAAGCTAGGAATACGGACAACCTTGGTGTAGAAAAATTCATCTTTAATGTTCATAGCCTCCCTGGTCTGCTCCCATTCCTCCTTTCACTCATAGAACCTTTCCCCACACTGGGGAGAGGCTGGTTAATGGATACAAAGTTACAGCTAGACAAGCTGAGCGGAATAAGCTTTAGTGTCCTGTACCACTGTAGGGTGAAAGTAGTTAACAATAATTTCAAGTATATTTTCAAAAAGCTGCAAGGTAGGATTTTAAGTGTTCCCAGCACAAAGAAGTGATGGGTGTTCGAGATGTTAGATATGCTAATTACCCTGAATTGATCAATATACATCATATGCACGTATCAAAATATCACTTTGAATCCCATAAAAATGGACAATTATTGTCAACAAAAAATAAAAGGGAAAAAAACGCCAAATATCTTTCCCCACATCAATTTCGGGTCCTAGGCTGGTGCTGTGTTCCTGGGAGCAGTGGTGTGCTGATAAATGTTTAACAAGTGGCTCTTTGGAAGAAAAGCTGTGATCTGTAGTGTTTGCCAATTTCTGTGGTGTAACTATTTCCAGCATGTCAGATTTCATGTTACCCGTGTGGTGTTACTCAATGGAAAACTGGGAAGACTTCACAGTAACACACCATTATGAGTCATTTCCATCACACAGATACAGACATTGGTATGTATAACCTCAAGGGTATAGATAATAGTAAAATGTAAAATAATTAGGAAGTATGAGTTTTGAGTCATTATGTCTGTCTTAAATGTAACTTATTTTATTATTATTATATATACCTTAGTATTTAATAATGAATGTATTTAACAACAGACCCACAAAATTCCTGAAAATGTAAAAATTAGCTCTGCAAGCCAGGATGAGATGGCTCTAGCACATCACTGCCTGTGAGCTTGTTGGAAATGCAGATTCTTAGGCCCCACCAGCTCTACTGAATCAGGATCTGAATTTTAACTTTTTTTTTTTTTTTTTGAGACTGAGTCTCGCTCTGTTGCCCAGGCTGGAGTGCAGTGGCGCAATCTCGGCTCACTGCAAGCTCCGCCTCCCGGGTTCACGCCATTCTCCTGCCTCAGCCTCCCGAGTAGGTGGCACTACAGGCGCCCGCCACCACACCTGGCTAATTTTTTGTATTTTTAGTAGAGACGGGGTTTCACCGTGGTCTCTATCTCCTGACCTCGTGATCCACCCGCCTCAGCCTCCCAAAGTGCTGGGATTACAAGCGTGAGCCACCGCGTCTGGGTGAATTTTAACATTTTTAACAATACCCTCAGGTAATCCATATACATTATACATTTAAAAAGCATGCCCTAGGGGAAATAACTGTTTATTATTTCATTAATATCTTTTTAGACCTTTTCCACAACACAGATGTGTGTATTTTTAAAAATTTTGTTTTTAACAAAAATAAGATCACGCTGTAAATGTTTTGCAAGGTTTTGTTTTGTTTTCAACTTAGTAACATGTCTGATATCCTTCCATGTCAGTCTGTAGAGATCTTGTTATTTTTAATGTCTCTGTAGTATTTTAGGACATGAGTAAATCATGATAAAAAAAAATCATCTCTTCCTGGGTGGGCACAGCGGCTCATGCTTGTAATCCCAGCACTTTGGGAGGTTGAGGTGGGTGGATCAATTGAGACAAGGAGTTCGAGACCAGCCTGTGTGACATATCAAAACCCTGTCTCTACAAAAAATACAAAAAAATAGCTGGGTGTGGTGGCTCGTGCCTGCAGTCTCAGCTGCTTGGGAGGCTGAGGTGGGAGGATCGCTTGAGTCTGAGGAGGTCTAGGCTGCCATGAGCCGTGATATTGCCACTACACTCCAGCCTGGGTGACAGTGAGACCCTGTCCCCTCCCCCCTCAAAAAACCCTCTCTGAATGAACACAAATGTTTTCCCCTTTTGCTTCAAGAAACTTTATAATTAAAAAGAAAGTAGCCGGGCGCGGTGGCTCACGCCTGTAATCCCAGCACTTTGGGAGGCTGAGGCGGGTGGATCACGAGGTCAGGAGATCGAGACCACGGTGAAACCCTGTCTCTACTAAAAATACAAAAAAATTAGCCGGGCGTGGTGGCGGGCGCCTGTAGTCCCAGCTACTCGGAGAGGCTGAGGCAGGAGAATGGCGTGAACCCGGGAGGCGGAGCTTGCAGTGAGCCGAGATTGCGCCACTGCACTCCAGCCTGGGTGACAGAGCAAGACTCCGTCTCAAAAAAAAAAAAAAAGAAAGTTTCCTTCAACTGTCTTTCAATTTCCTTAACAAAATATACCTCAAAAAAACTTCTGAAAGCTAATTTATACCAAAGGGTTAGTGGCTGGCAGTAACAGTTTCACAGCATTTTCCTTCTTCCCCAGATTTAAACACTTTACATTTTATCAATATTTATTGAGATATTTTATGCATAATGTTCTGAATAAGCTGCTAGGGAATAAAAAGAAGTTAGATGGGCTGGACGTGGTGGCTCACGCTTGTAATCCCAGCACTTTGGGAGGCTGAGGTGGGTGGATCACCTGAGGTCAGGAGTTCAAGACCAGCCTGGCCAACATGGCAAAACCCTAGTCTCTACTAAAAATACAAAAAATTAGCCAGGCGTGGTGGTGGGCGCCTGTAATCCCAGCTACTCGGGATGTTGAGGCAGGAGAATCGCTTGAACCCGGGAGGCGGAGGTTGCAGTAAGCCGAGATCGAGCCACTGCACTCCAGCTGGGTGACGAGTGAAACTCTGTCTCAAAAAAAAAAAAAGGAGTTAGACATGGGCCTCACTTTCACATGCTGACAGCCCTCCAAAGGGAATGCAATAATCATGAAATGAGGCAAATAATCGTAAAATGAGGCAGGACATATAGATACAGAACTGTTCCAGCAGCTTTAGTGCCATAAGAATATCGGAGAAGGGAGGGGAGAAAACCCTTAACTAAGATACTGGGTGCTACCGATGACGTTAGAGACATTGACGGATAAGTGGGGAGGTGTCTGTCCTGTCCTCAAACCGCAATAGGCAGCCTTAGGCTAAGGGCTGGTGGATGTAGGATAGGATAAAAAGAGAGCCCCAAGGGCCAGGCAATATCTCTACAGGGTGAAGTGGGTACCCTTTTCTTCACAACCACCCTAAAGGGAAATTTTTCCCCCCACCCTTTTTTATTTTTTGAGACGGAATCTCGCTCTTGTCACCAGGCTGGAGTGCAGTGGTGTGATCTAGGTTCACTGCAACCTCTGCCTCCCAGGTTCAAGCGATTCTCCTGCCTCAGCCTCCCGAGTAGCTGGGATTACAGGCGCGCGCCCACCACGCCCAGCTAATTTTTGTATTTTTAGTAGAGAAGGAGTTTCACCAGGTTGGCCAGAATGGTCTCGATCTCTTGACCTCGTGATCTGCCCACCTCGGCCTCCCAAAGTGCTGGGATTACAGGTGTGAGCCACCACACCCAGCCCCCACCCTTTTTTTCTCTAGCTGTAACCTCTGGTTCCTTATCTTCAGGAACCCTGATCCCCAAAGATGATAGCAGTTCTGCTTGGTTCCTGTCTGAGCCTGGATCTGGATCTGGGAGGTGCTGGCGGGGCCCTGTTCTTCCGCTCTGGTGGGAATCTCATTGTGATCAGCATTGGGCCGCATGCCAGAGACGGCTGCAGTCCTGCGCCTGGCCTGGCCGGCCTCGGTGCTACCCGCCACCCCTCACGTCTTCCCTTCTGTCTCCTTGCACGTCGCTGGTCAGTCTGCGAACCCTGAGTCTCCATCAGTGAGCTGTGTGGTACTGGGCAAGCCTCTGCCCTTCTCTACTTCCCAGGGTACAGAGTGACCTTCCACCTTTTGGCTTGATTCTCCTTCACATCTTGCCCACCCAGGCTTCTGACCGAATCCAGCAGCTCAAGTCAAATTCAGCTGGAAATTGGCTGCTGAAGAAGCTGTCTTTCGCCCTCTATATCTGAGGACTTGCTGTTCCTAACTGTTGCTAAGTGGGGGCTGTTTTCTTTGAGGGAGTTTTTTTCTTCTTTAGCAATTTTATATATAAAATAACAAATGCAAAGTATGTATTATGAGACATGCTAACAAAATGAACATCTGTGAACACACTACCCCATCTAAGAATTAGAACATTATCAACAGGGTTGTATGTGCCCATGTGTTCTTTCCTGTTCTGTATGCCTGTCTCCCTTGAAGAGATAGCTATTACCCTGAGTTTTTGTGGTTGTTATTTCCTTGCTTTAAAAAAGTAGCTTCATTGGCCGGGCGTGATCCCAGCGCTTTGGGAGGCTGAGGCGGGTGGATCACGAGGTCAGGATATCAAGATCATCCTGGCTAACACGGTGAAACCCCATCTCTACTAAAAATACAAAAAATTAGCCGGGTGTGGTGGCGAGTGCCTGTAGTCCCAGCTACTTGGGAGGCTGAGGCAGGAGAATGATGTGAACCTGGGAGGCGGAGCTTGCAGTGAGCCGAGATCGCACCACTGCACTCCAGCCTGGGCGACAGAGCGAAACTCCATCTCAGAAAAAAAAAAATGTATTTAAAGGCTTCTTCAATTATCAGAAAGTTTGCACCTATGTATATGAACTAATATGACTTTCATATTAAACTGATAATATTCTGCATTTTATATGCATTATAGCAGAATAGACTGAATTTTACATTTTTCATGATGATTTCTTCTTTGACCATGAATTGGAAATATATTTAGAAGTTTCTAGCCATATGAGAATAAAACATAATTATATTTTGTTATTTGCTTCTAAGTAAATGTGTTATGCAGGGAAACAGATTGATACTGATTCTTTGAAATCTGTTGAGAATTGCTTTGTGGTTTAGTACTTAGGCAGTTTTGTTTTGTTTTGTTTTGTTTTAGACAGAGTCTCACTCTTTCACCTAGGCTGGAGTGCAGTGGCGTGATCTTGGCTCACTGCAAGCTCTGCCTCCTGGGTTCATGCCATTCTCCTGCCTCAGCCTTCCGAGTATCTGGGACTACAGGTGCCTGTCACCATGCCCGGCTAATTTTTTTGTATTTTTTTTTTTTTTTTTTTTCTTGAGACGGAGTCTTGCTCTGTCGCCCAGGCTGGAGTGCAGTGGCGCAATCTCTACTCAATGCAACCTCCGCCTCCTGGGTTCAAGCAGTTCTGCCTCAGCCTCCTGAGTAGCTGGGATTACAGGCGCCAGCCACCACGCCCGGCTAATTTTCGTATTTTTAGTAGAGACGGGGTTTCACCATGTTGGCCGGGCTGGTCTCAAACTTCTGACCTCAGGTGATCCGCGCGCCTCAGCCTCCCAAAGTGCTGGGATTACAGGCATGAGCCACTGCGCCCAGCCCAAGACTTCTGTCATTTCTGAGATTCTGTGATAAAATATATATGCTATTAGTTCAAATCAAGGGTGTGATTGTGTCTCACTGTTTGCTTGCTACAGGTCAGTATCTTAAACGCCTTGGCTTTCTTCTTTGAGCAAGAGGTTCCACCCTTGGTGAGTGACTTGAAGGTGGCAGCTTGCTCAAAATCCACAGTGGAGGATGCATTACATTTTCTGTGCAAATTATAGCAGGTAATTCAGTTTCACAGAGAGAAGCCAAAAATTTAGAACAACAGAAAAATTTGTCCTGTAGTATTTGAGGAAGATGAATAAGATAAGTATATTTTCCTTAAATCAACTCATCATCTGTAGTATGAGAGTCCATTTTAAATAGTTAATGATATTTGTGTTTCAGAAAGGCACGGAGACAAGGAGAAAGTTCTCATGGCATGTGAATGTGTGAGTAAAAGCCTCCTGTGAGAGGACGTGGCCTGGTTCACAAGAGATATTTTCTGTGTCTCAAAGTAGAAGCCTGGAACTGTGGACTAATGAAATTAAAGGCAGGGATTGCTTGGTCCAGCTCATATCATCCCAAGGCCTTTTCCCATCAATCAAGTCTGAACTAAAAGGATTTTGCTTGTATCTCAGAGTAAATCAGGAAGAGCTCAGCCAGAGGCCCTGGGGACCTTCAGTTTTGCCAAGATGCAAATTGGGAGAATCCTAGAAGAGGTGTGCTTCCCTAAAGTCCTTTCCAGCTGTGAGACCTGATGCCTCCACTTTGGGATTTGGGAGCTGAACTGTAAGGAAGACTGGACTGGATTGGGAAAAGGCAGTGGGAGCAGAGAGCACTGAGCCAGGAGTTGGAGGGCAAGGAGTAAGCATAGGCTGTTCCACTCCCTCGCTGTGTGGCCTCTGGCAAGTCACTTTGTTACAGGACTCCACCATTTATGCAAAGATAGCCGTTGGGTCAGGGTTTCTGCACTATAGTCCCTTCCGTGTTCACCAGAAATATGTTACAGGAAAGGGGTCCCAATCCAGACCCCAAGAGAGGGTTCTTGTATCTCGAGCAAGAAAGAATTCAAGGTGAGTCCGCAGTGCAAAGGCAAAGCAAGTTTATTAAGAAAGTCAAGTGGTGAAAGAACAGCTACTCCATAGACAGAGTAGGACATTCCCGAAAGTAGGAGGAGGAATGCATCCACCTTAGGTACAATGCTTGTATATATGGGAAGATGTGCTCTGCTACAAGGTTTGTGATAAAGGATTTTCTTAATTACTATATTTTGCAGGAATTGATATTATTATCTTTAAAGCAAAATTAGGAATATCTTTGTTCGGCTGGGTGCAGTGCCTCACGCCTGTAATCTCAGCACTTTGGGAGGCCAAGGTGGGTAGATCATGAGGTCAGGAGTTCAAGACCAGCCTGGCCAATATGGTGAAACCCTGTCTCTACTAAAAATACAAAAATTAGCCGGGTGTGGTGGTGGGTGCCTGTAATCCCAGCTACTTGGGAGGCTGAGGCAGAGAATTGCTTGAATTGGGAGGCAGAGGTTGCAGTGAGCTGAGATCATGCCACTGCACTCCAGCCTGGGTGACAGAGTAAGACTCCGTCTCAAAAAAAAAAGGAATACCTTTGTACCAGGTTATCTGGACACTCCCAAGTCTGGGCCTGTTTAGTAAACACGATTAATTTGTTCCCTTAACTGTAAACATGTAGAGGCTCATGATGCCTAACTTTCTAAGAATGCATCCCAGCAAGTCTCAGCCTCATTCTCCTAGCCCTCACTCATAATGGACTCACTCTGGTTCTAATGCCTCTGACAACTTTGCTGAGCATTCACTTCTTCATGTGCAAATTGGGAACAATACTGCCTGCTCTTGGTAACTCATGGTGGTGGCATAAGGCTCTAATGAGGTCTGGTCTGGGAAATTGCCCTGAAAACCAAAAAGCACCGCAAAAAGGAGTAACGTTTCATCTGGCCCCTTCATACCTCTCCAGCCCTGTCGTCCACCATGCTTCTCCTGATCTGTGTTGCAGCCACAGACTGTCTTTCAGTGTCTTGGTAGGTAGCTTCCTCCTGCAGCTGGGCCTTTGCACGTGCTATTCCCATGGCCTGAAGTGTGCCCACCATCCTTTGCCTGGCTTTACTCCTACTCATCCCATAGAACTCAGTTCAGTTGTACCTCTTCAGGGAGGACTTCTCTGCTCACACCCCCCGGCCCCCTCAGTTTGGGTGGGAATACTCTATTACCTGTGTGCCTCCCTGGCACCATGTGTCTTACTCTCATCACTGTTTGTAGTTACAATTTGTTTGGATTAATGTCGGTCCTGTCAACAGATCATAAGCTCCATGAGGGCAGAGAATGGTGAGTGTTTTTTCACTCACCTTCGTATCCCAAGAGCCTAGCCCAGATACCAAATAAATACTAGCGATTGTAGAGTAGGTCCAGGAATCTAGGTAGCAGGGATTCTGAATTTAGGTTTCTAGATTAGGGTGCTGGGAATGAGACACCCAGTCAAAGAAGTCTCCTCTCTGAATTAGCCTGGTGTTCGCATGTTTTTCCCCCTCCCTTTAGGCAAAACTGTGCTACACTATGTAATGTCATGCTGGTGTCTGTCTGTCTGTCTGTATTTATTTGAGACTGAGTCTCTTTCTGTTGCCCAGGCTGGAGTGCAGTGGCGTGACCTCGCCTCACCGCAACTTCTGCCTCCCAGGTTCAAGCAATTCTCCTGCCTCAGCCTCCCGAGTAGCTGGGATTATAGGCATCTCCACCATGCCCGGCTAATTTTGTATTTTTAGTAGAGACGAGGTTTCTCCATGTTGGTCAGGCTGGTCTCAAACTCCTGACCTCAGGTGATCTGCCTGCCTCAGCCTCCCAAAGTGTTGAGATTACAGGCATGAGCCACTGCACCTGGCCAGAAGAATGCTTTAATCGGTGCTGCAGCTGAGGAGGGGAGATGGGAGCTCAGTCTCAAACCCATCTCCCTGACCTACAAAAAGTAGGGGTTTATGTAGCAGGGAAGAAAAAATGTAACAATGCCTACGAAAACAGGAACTAGGGAGGGGCAAGGAAACAATCATGATGAATGAGGGGTCCAGGCATTTCCTTGTCTGGATGTGGTGATCTGGTGAGTTTCAGTTCTTTGATACTTTTTTTTAGAGGCCTGAAGGTCTTTTCCTGAGGAAGGAACTCAGATAAAACAAATTAAGTTTTTAAAGCTTTAAGACTAGAAAAAAGGCCAGGCGCGGTGGCTCACGCCTGTAATCCCAGCACTTTGGGAGGCCGAGGCAGGCGGATCACGAGGTCAGGAGATCGAGACCATCCTGGCTAACACAGTGAAACCTCAGCTCTACTAAAAAATACAAAAAATTCGCCGGGCGTGGTTGCAGGCGCCTATAGTCCCAGCTACTCGGGAGGCTGAGGCAGGAGAATGGCGTGAACCCGGAAGGCAGAGCTTGCAGTGAGCCGAGATCGCGCCACTGCACTCCAGTCTGGGCGACAGAGGGAGACTCCGTGTCAAAAAAAAAAAATGAAAAAAAAAAGACTAGAAAAGAAAAAACTAGAAAAGAAACAAAGACTAGAAAACTCAATTTCTATGTTTATCTGAAAAAAAACAAACCTATCTATGGGATTATTGGGTCGGTTTCATTATAAACACAACCACACTTCTCTCATAGTCCCTCAGCCTCTCCCCTGTCCCTAGCCCTTGGTAACTACTAATCTGTTCTCCATTTCTGTAATTTTATATAAATGAAATTATACAGGATATAACCTTTGGGGATTGGCTTTTTTTTTTTTGTCACTCAGCATAATTCCCTGGAGATTCATCCACGTTGTGCGTATCAGTAATTTGTTCTCTTTTTTTTTTTTTTTTTTGAGACAGAGTCTCGGTCTGTCGCCCAGGCTGGAGTGCAGTGGCGCAATCTGGGCTCACTGCAAGCTCTGCCTCTGGGTTCATGCCATTCTCTTGCCTCAGCCTCCTGAGTAGCTGGGACTACAGGTGCCTGCCACCACGCCCAGCTAATTTTTTGTATTGTTAGTAGAGACAGGGTTTCACTGTGTTGGTCAGGATGATCTCCATCTCCTGACCTCGTGATCCACCCTCCTCGGCCTCCCGAAGTGCTGGGATTACAGGTGTGAGCCACCACGCCCGGCCCATTTGTTCTTTTTTATTGCTGAGTAGTATTTCATGGTGTGGGTGTACCACAGTTTAACTCTTCACCCAATAAAGGACATTCGGGTTGCTTCCAGTTTTTTTTTTTTTTTTTTGAGACGGAGTCTCACTCTGCTGCCCAGGCTGGAGTGCAGTGGCGCGATCTCGGCTCACTGCAAGCTCTGCCTCCTGGGTTCATGTCATTCTCCTGCCTCAGCCTCTCCGAGTAGCTGGGACTACAGGCGCCCGCCACCATGCCCGGCTAATTTATTGTATTTTTAGTAGAGATGGGGTTTCACCGTGTTAGCCAGGATGGTCTCGATCTCCTGACCTCGTGATCTGCCCGCCTCGGCCTCCCAAAGTGCTGGGATTACAAGCGTGAGCCACCGTGCCCAGCCTCTTCCAGTTTTTGACTATTGCAAATAAAGCTTCTATGAACATTTGGCCAGACGCGGTGGCTCATGCCTGTAATCCCAACACTTTGGGAGGCCGAGGCGGGCGGATCACGAGGCCAGGAAATTGAGACCATCCTGGCTAACACAGTGAAACCCCGTGTCTACTAAAAATACAATAAATTAGCCGGGCATGGTGGGGGCGGGTGCCTGTAGTCCCAGCTACTCGGGAGGCGGAGGCAGGAGAATGGCGTGAACCTGGGAGGCGGAGCTTGCAGTGAGCCGAGATCACGCCACTGCACTCCAGCCTGGGTGACAGAGCGAGATTCCGTCTCAAAAAAAAAAAAAAAAAAAAGCCTTCTGTGAACATTCAGGTACAAGATTTAGCATGAAACTGTTTAGATTTCTCTGGCATAAATGCCCAAAAATGCAATAATAGGGTTTAACCATTGTTTTTTGTTTTTTATTTGTTTGTTTGAGACAGAGTCTCACTCAGTCACCTGTTCTGGAGTGCAGTGGTGCTATCTTGGCTCACTGCAACCTCCGCCTCCCAGGTTCAAGCAGTTCTCCTTCCTCAGCTTCCCAAGTAGCTGGGATTACAGGTGCACGCCAAAATGCCTGGCTAATGTTTTTTTTTATTTTTTTATTTTTGTTTTATTTTTAGTAGAGATGGGGTTTTACTGTGTTGGCCAGGCTTGTCTCGAACCTCTGACCTCAAGTGATCCGCCCACCTCGGCCTGCCAAAGTGCTGGGATTACAGGTGTGAGCCACTGGGCCAGCCTGTTTGTTTGCTTTTTGAGACAGGGTCTCACTCTGTTGCCCAGGCTGGAATGCAGTGGTGCTGAGGTAGGAGGCAGGATCTTCGTCTGGACCAGATTGAAGATTGGCTGAAACAGGGAAGAGGCAGGGAAAACACCTTTCCATGACATGCCCACCAGTTGGCTGGGCATGGTGGCTCACACCTGTAATCCTAGCACTTTGGGAGGTCGAGGTGGGTGGACCACTTGAGGTCAGGAGTTCAAGACCAGCCTGGCCAACATCGTGAAACCCCGTCTCTACTAAAAATACAAAAATTAGTAGGGCGTGGTGGTGGGCACCTGTAATCCCAGCTACTCAGGAGGCTGAGGCCGGAGAATCACTTGAACCTGGGAGGCGGAGGTTGCAGTGAGCCGAGATTGCACCATTGCACTCTAGCCTGTGTGACAGAGTGAGACTCGTGCTGGGGGGAGAAAAAAAAAAAAATGACACGCCTACCAGCTGCAAGTCAGTTTACCATTGCCATGGCAACACCCAGAAGTTACTGCCCCTTTCCATGGCAACGACCTGAAAGTTACTAGAAATTTCTGAATAACCCATACCTTAATTTGCAAGTAATTCAAAGTGGGTATATGTATGACTGTCGACCTGCCCCTGAGCTGGTTCTCTCAACACATTGCCTAGGGGTTAGCCCTGCTCTGCAGGAGTAGTCATAAAATTGTCACAATGCAGGCCGGGCGCGGTGGCTCACGCTTGTAATCCCAGCACTTTGGGAGGCCGAGGTGGGTGGATCACGAGGTCAGGAGATCGAGACCACGGTGAAACCCCGTCTCTACTAAAAGTACAAAAAAAAATTAGCCGGGCGTTGTGGCGGGCGCCTGTAGTCCCAGCTACTCGGAGAGGCTGAGGCAGGAGAATGGCGTGAACCCGGGAGGCGGAGCTTGCAGTGAGCCGAGATTGCGCCACTGCACTCCAGCCCGGGCGACAGAGCGAGACTCCGTCTCAAAAAAAAAAAAAAAAGAAAAAGAAAAAGAACATGAGATGATTCCTCAAACTCCTGTACATCAAAAAACAAACAAGAACAAAAAAGCCCTCATCAATAAATATTAAAGGTAAGTGAAGAACTGAAAAAAAAATCCACATATCAATATGAGAAAAAACTAACATTTTTAATCTTTAGTTTTTATAGATCAATATAGATAAGCATCTCGGTTAAAAATGAGCTAAAGACACAAACAAGAAATTCACAAAAGAAGAAATACACATGGACAGTGTTAGAAAATGTTCTCTCAGTAATGAAAGAAATGAGTATTAAAGTAATAATCTTTTAATAGTGTTTGCCACTTACATTACCAAATCTGTAATAAAAAATAATGCTATAGAAGAGTAAATTGGTACAGTTCTTGGGAGGATATATAAAAGGCTTAACAATTTTCGTGCCCTTTGACCGAGCCATTTCTTTTACTTCTAGGAATGTGTTTCAAGGAAATGGGCTGTGTGCGTGTGAAGATTTACGTACAGGATGTTGGTCACCTTATTTGTAAGGCTAAGCCAACATTTCCACATCACTTGGCTTCAGAGCTTTATCTTTTAAGTGAAACTTTCAACTGCAGAGAAAACTAGAGAGGATAATACAAAAACACCCATGTTCTAGCCAGCTTGCTGCATCTTAACATTTTGCCACATTTGCTTTATACTTTTGAAATAATTAACAAAATATTTACAGAGAGGTATGGCCCCCTAGGTCCCACTCTCTGGATTCCATCTTCTCTCTTCTTCCCCAGAGGTGACTAGTATCCCGAATTTAGAGGTTATCACTCCACGCGCATGTTTCTTTTACTGTAAGTAAACATATTTATTTATTCATTTATTTTTTGAGACAGAGTCTCAATCTGTTGCCCAGACTGTTGTGCAATGGCACAATTACAGCTCACTGCAGCCTCGAACTCCCGGGCTCAAGTGATCCTCTTACCTTAGCCTCCTGAGTAGCTGGGACTAGAGATGCAAACCACCATACCCGGCTAGTTTTTCTTTTTTCCATAAAAATGGGGTCTCTGTATGTTACCCAAGCTGGTCTTGAACTCCTGGCCTCAAGCAATCCTCCTGCCTTGGCCTCCCAAAGTTCTAGGATTACAAGTGTAAGCCACCATGCTTGGCCAATTAAACGTATTTATAAGCAATAATATAGTTTTATTTTACATGTTTTTTACCTTTATGTAAGTGGTACGTATCCTCTGATACTTGGTTTTGTTTTTTGTTCACCATTATTTTGGGGGGTTTTCCATGTTGATACATGTAGCCTAGATTACTTTTAATTGCTATTTGTTATTTCACTGGATGAACGTACAATTTATTCATTAATTCTTCCGTTGAAGTATATTTAGCCTGGTTGTTTACACATCTTTTGACTGCAGACACTGCTGCAGTAAACATTCTGTGCATGCTGGTTGGTGCACATGCATGAACGTTTCTCTAGGGGAAATGCCTACGCGTGCAGTTGCAGGGCTGTGGGAAGGAGTATCTTTAAATTTTATAGATATTTCCACACTTTCTCCAAAGTGCTTTACCAAAAGTGCTTTACCTCTTGTCCTCAGCAGCATATAGGAATTTCAGGAGCCCCTCCTCCTTACCGTTCCGAAAAGTGGATAACTGTGGTTTTATTTTAGATTTCCCTGATGACCAGTGGAGTTGAACAGGTTTTGGGTTTTTTTTTTTAAGATGGAGTTGTGCTCTTGTTCCCAGGCTGGAGTGCAATGGTGTGATGTTGACTCACTGCGACCTCTGCCTCACGGCTCCAACTGATTCTCCTGCCTCAGCCTCCCGAGTAACTGGGACTGTGTCTGGCATTGGTGGGGCCTTGGGCTCACTGGCCTAAAGAAGGAAGCCACAGATCCTCACGGTGGGTGTTACAGTTCTTAAAGGTGGCGTGTCCGGAGTTTGTTCCTTATGATGTTCAGATGGGTTCGGAGTTTCTTCCTTGTGGTGGGTTCGTGGTCTTGCTGGCTTAGGAGTGAAGCTGTGGACCTTCGCGGTTGAGTGTTGCAGCTCTTAAGGTGGTGCATCTGGAGTTGTTCATTCCTCCTGGTGGGTTCGTGATCTCCATAGCTTCAGGAGTCAACCTGCAGACCTTTGCGGTGAGTGTTACAGCCCACAAAGGTAGTGTGGGCCCAAAGAGGAACCAGTAGCAAGATTTATTGCAAACAGCAAAAGAGCAAAGCTTCCACAGCAAAGAAGCAAACCCCAATGGGTTGCCGCTGCTGCCCTGGGGCAGCCTGCTTTTATTCTCTTATCTGGCCCCACCTACATCCTGTTGATTGGTCCATTTTACAGAGAGCCGATTGGTCTGTTTTACAGAGAGCTGATTGGTCCGTTTTGACAGGGTGCTGATTGGTGCGTTTACAATCCCTGAGCTACACAGAAAAGTTCTCCATGTCCCTACTAGATTAGCTAGATATAGAGTGTAGATTGGTGTATTTACAAACCCTGAGCTAGACACAGAGTGCTGATTGGTGCTTTTACAAACCTTGAGCTAGATACAGAGTGCCGATTGGTGCATTCACAATCCCTTAGCTAGACATAAAGGTTCTTCAAGTCCCCACCAGATTAACTAGATACTGAGTGCCGATTGGTACATTCACAAACCCTGAGCTAGACACAGGGCGCTGACTGGTGCATTCACAAACCTTGAGCTAGAAACAGAGTGCTGATTGGTGTATTCTCAATCCCTTAGCTAGACATAGAGGTTCTTCAAGTCCCCACCAGACTCAGGAGCCCAGCTGGCTTCACCCAGTGGGTCCTGCACTGGGGCCACAGGTGGAGCTGCCTGCCAGTCCTGTGCAGTGCGCTGGCACTCCTCAGCCCTTGGACGGTCGATGGGACCGGGCGCCCTGGAGCAGGAGGCGGCGCTCTTTGGGGAGGCTCTGGCGGCGCAGGAGCCCATTGCAGGGGACGGGGTGGGGGGCTCATGCATGGCGGGCTGCAGGTCCCGAGCTCTGCCCCGCGGGGAGGCAGCTAAGGCCTGGCAAGAAATCGAGCACAGCAGCTGCTGGCCCAGGTGCTAAGCCCCTCACTGCCCGCGGCCAGTTGGCCGGCCGGCCGCTCCGAGTGGGGGGCCCGCTGAGTGCACGCCGAGCAAGCACCGCGCTTGCAGCCTGGGTTCCTTCCCACGCCTCTCCCTCCACACCTCCCTGCAGGCTGAGGGAGCCGGCTCTGGCCTTGGCCAGCCCAGAAAGGGGCTCCCACAGTGCAGCAGCAGGCTGAAGGGCTCCTCAAGTGCAGCCAGAGTGGGCGCCAAGGCCGAGGAGGCGCCCAGAGCAAGCGAGGGCTGCGAGGGCTGCCAGCAGGCTGTAACCTCTCAGGACTACAGGTGCGCCACCACGCCTGGTTAATTTTTGTATTTTTAGTAGGTGTTTCACCATGTTGGTCAGGCTGGTCTCGAACTCCTGACCTCAGGTGATCCTGCCACTTCAGCCTCCCAAAGTGCTGGGATTACCAGGCGTGAGCCATCATGCCCGACCTGGTTTTGGTATGTTTACTGGCCAACTGCATTTCCTCCTTTTCTGTAGATTGCCTTTCCATATCACTCTCTATTGCCACTAGGTTGTTTGTCCATTTCGTTTTCTATTTTTTTTTTTTTTTGATACGGAGTCTTGCTCTGTTGCCCAGGCTGGAGTGCAGTGGCACAATCTGGGGTCACTGTAAGCTCCGCCTCCCGGGTTCACACCCTTCTCCTGCCTCAGCCTCCTGAGTAGCTGGGACTACAGGTGCTCACCACCACAACCGGATAATTTTTTATGTTTTTAGTAGAGACAGGGTTTCACCGTGTTAGCCAGGATGGTCTCAATCTCCTGACCTCGTGATCCGCCCGCCTCGGCCTTCCAAAGTGCTGGGATTACAGGCGTGAGCTACCGCACCTGGCCATTTTTTTTTAGACGGAGTTTCCGTCTTGTTGCCCAGCCTGGAATGCAATGGTGGGATCTCGCCTCACCCCAACCTCTGCCTCCCGGTTCAAGCCATTCTCCTGTCTCAGCCTCCTGAGTAGCTGGGATTACAGGCATGTGCCACCACATCCAGCTAATTTTGTATTGTTAGTAGAGACAGGGTTTCTCCATGTTGGTCATGCTGATCTCGAACTCCCGACCTCAGGTGATCTGCCCCCCTTGGCCTCCCAAAGTGCTGGGATTACAGGTGTGAGCCACCGCGCCCGGCCACATTTGAAATTGTTTTTAACTATTCTTTTTTTTTTTTTTTTTTTTGAGATAGTCTCACTCTGTGGCCCAGGCTGGAGTGCAGTGGCGCGATCTGGGCTCACTGCAAGCTCCGCCTCCCAGGTTCACGCCATTCTCCTGCCTCAGCCTCCCGAGTAGCTGGGACTACAGGCGTTTTTAACTATTCTTGATCTTTTGCTTTCCATATGGATTTTAGGATCAGCTTGTCTAATTATATGAAAAACCCTGTTGGATTGAAATTGTATTTAATTTATTGATTAATCTGAGGATATTTGGCATCTTTACAATATTGTGACTTAGTAAATATGAACACAGCATATCTCCTCATTGGGTTTTCTTTTATGTGTTGGGACAAGATTTATGATTTTCTCCATAATAATGGACAGATTTTTTTTTTTTTGAGACAGGGTCTTGCTTTGTTGTCCCGGCATGATCTAGGCTCACTGCAACCTCTGCCTCTCTGGTTCAAACGATTCTCCTGCCTCAACCTCCCCAATAGATGGGATTACAGGCATGTGCCACCACACCTGGCTAATTTTTTGTATTTTTAGTAGAGTCGGGGTTTCACCACGTTGGCCCGGCTGGTCACAAACTCCCGACCTCAAGTGATCCGCCCACCTTGGCCTCCCAAAATGCTGGGATTATATGTGTGAGCCACCGCGCCCGGCCTATTCTATTTATTCTTAAGTATCTGCAGTAATTGCTACTTTACTAATAGGGCCACTTCAAAGATTGTATTTTATAACTATATAGGAACATAATAGATTTTAAAAAGGAATCTTGTGGCAAACTTCTAAACTCTTATGTAGATTCTTTTGAATTTTTCTATGTATACATTCATATCTTCAAATAATAACTATTTTGCTTTTTCCTAAGCTCCATACCTCATTTTTCCTCCTCTTCTCTTACTTTGCTGGCCTGGGCATCTGAACCAATATTGACTAGCAGTGATGACATTGAACATGCTTGTCGGCCGGGCGCAGTGGCTCACGCCTGTAATTCCAGCACTTTGGAAGGTGGAGGAGGGTGGATCACGAGGTCAGGAAATTGAGACCATCCTGGCCAACACGGTGAGTCCCTGTCTCCTCTAAGAATACAAAAAAATTAGCTGGGCGTGGTGGCGGGCACCTGTAGTCCCAGCTACTCAGGAGGCTGAGGCAGGAGAATGGCGTGAACCCGGGAGGTGGAGGTTGCAGTGAGCTGAGATCACACCACTGTACTCCAGCCTGGCGACAGAGCGAGACTCTGTCTCAAAAAAAAAAAAAAAAAAAGGACATGCTTGCATGTTCAAGTAATTATCTTGCGTCTGCCTCCCTAGAAGCTGGGATTACAGGCGCGCGCCAGCGGCATGCCCAACTAATTTTTGTATTTTTAGTAGAGACGGGGTTTCACCATGTTGGCCAGGATGGTCTAAATCTCTTGACCTCGTGATCCACAGGCCTCGGCCTCCCAAAACACTGGGATTACAGGCGTGAGCCACTGTTCCCGGCCTTGTTCTGGTTTTTAAAGGGAAAGTGGCTTCCATTTTACCATAAGTATGAAATATGCTCTATGTCTTAGGCCAAGGACATTCCCTTTTTTTATAGGTTACTTAAGTGTTTTGTTTACTTGTTTTCCATAAATGGGTGTTGTTGACTTTTACAAAACTGAAAGCTTTTCTGCTTTATAATTTAATCGTTTTTTAAAATAAAATTTAAGCTTATATTATGAAGTGCACATAAATCTATAGATTTTATCTTTCTGGTGCATTGATCTTTATATCACCTTTTTCTACTCTTTGGTGCTAATGATGACTTTGATCTTAAGGTCCATTGTGTGTGATAGTGGTATAAAACGCTTTTCCTTGGTCATCACTTGCCTCTCCTTTCTTTTCCTTATGGTCTTTGTGTCTTTATATTTTTAGGACTGTCTCTTGAACATTGCTGGATTGTGTGCCTTTTTAAAGAAGTCCGACTTGAGGCCGGGCGCGGTGGCTCACGCCTGTAATCCCAGCACTTTGGGAGGCCGAGGCGGGTGGATCACGACGTCAGGAGATCGAGACCATCCTGGCTAACACAGTGAAACCCCGTCTCTACTAAAAATACAAAAAAAAAAAAATTAGCCAGGCGAGGTGGCAGGCGCCTGTAGTCCCAGCTACTCGGGGGGCTGAGGCAGGAGAATGGCATGAACCCCGGGGGGGCGGAGCCTGCAGTGAGCCGAGATCGTGCCACTGCACTCTAGCCTGGGCGACAGCGAGACTCTGTCTCAAAAAAAAAAAAAAAAAAAAAAGAAATCTGATTTGATAATCTCTACCTTTTTATTGTTGATTATTGATCTGTTTGAATTTTTTGTACTATTGCATTTTACATTTTATACTATTTGTCTTGCTTTTTCTATTTTTCTCCTAGGTCACTCTAGTTTTTAAAAATTTGTTTTTTTTCTGATAGGTTTGGAAAACATACATTCAATTCTATTCTTTTAGTAGCCTCCCTTAAAATTTTACTATGCAGTACAGCCTTAACAAAGTCTAAAGTGATCATGACATCTTTCTTCCTTCTGAGCCATACGAGGACCTTAATACACTTTCATTCCTGTCTCACATGTTATTGCTATCTGGTATTTTGGTTCTAATTTTTAATAACTCTCCAACTTATCATTACCATTGTTATTGTTTTATATAATCACTGCCTGCTCATATTTACCCCCATATTTACTATTTTATTTATTTACCTTTTCTCTTGGCGTCTTGTTTCTAGGCTGAATTTTCTTCTTCCTGGCAGGGCGAGGTGGCTCACACCTGTAATCTTAGCACTTTGAGAGGCCGAGGCAGGAAGACTGCTTGAGCCCAGGAGCTCTAGGACTTTGAGACCAGCCTAGGTAACATGGCAAAACCCTGTCTCTACAAAAAAAATACAAGAATTAGCCAGGTATGGTGGTGCGTGCCCATAGTCCCAGCTGCTAGGGAGGCTGAGGTGGGAGGATTGCTTGAGCCCAGAAGGTTGAGGCTGCAGTGAGTTGTGACTGTGTCACTGTACTCCACCCTGGGTGACAGAGACCCTGTCTCAAAAACAGTAACAAAAAATGTTTTTCTCCCTGAAATTCCTTCTGTAGTAGTTTTTTCAGAAAGGACTGTTAATGTTAAGCCCACTCTCCGTTTTTCTGAAAACAAAACAAAACAAAACAAACAAAAACAAAACAAAAACAAAAACAAAACAAAACAAAAGGGTCTGTGTTTCTTCAACTCTGAACAATCATTTACAGGTAGATCAGATGTTACAGTCTCCCTCCCACAGCCCTCTAACCCCAACTCTCCCTGTTTCTTCTAGACTACCAGTGTCTGCTCCTCCGTGCCTGAGGGCCAGAAGTGTTGAGGGCTGCATGCCTCCTGAAGCAGCCCTGACGATAACTGACAGGAAGGAGTAAGTGTAGAAACTCCCCTGCTCCCTGACCCAAGAGTGGGAAGATTCGGAGGCATGGATCTTACATTTTCCCAGCCTCTCCTCCGGAAGGAAGCTTTCTTGTCCACTTGGTGGCTGGCATAATAAACATCTTTTATTGGCTGCTTTCCCTGCCCCGTATCACATTCCCACTTCCCTGCTGATGCTTCCTGCCCTCCCAAATCAATTATCTACACTAAAATACTCAGGGTCTGCTTCTGGGACTTCAAACTAAGACACTGCATATAGAATTCTCCATGAATGGACTTTTTCTCTCAGCACTTCTCTTTGGATCTTCTAATTCTATCATGTTTCTTAATTCTGCCTCCATTTTTTTTTTTTTTTTTTTTTTTGAGATGGAGTCTCACTCTGTCACCCAGGCCAAAGTGCAGTGGTGTGATCTCGGCTCACTGCAACCTCTGCCTCTTGGGTTCAAGCAATCCTCCTGCCTCAGCCTCTTGAATAGCTGGAATTACAGGCATGCACCACCACGCACGGCTAATAGTTGTATTTGTAGTAGAGATGGGATTTCAACACGTTGGCCAGGCTGGTCTCGAACTCCTGACCTCAAGTGATCTGCCCTGCTTGGGCTCCCAAAGTGCTGGGATTACAGGCATAAGCCACTGTGCCTGGCTGCTCCTCCATTTTTTCATCTCCATATTTGAGTAATTTCTTTAGAACCATTTTTCAGCTTTTTTTTTTTTTCAAAAAATCTGGTGTTTTTGAATTTTTCAATTAATTTACTATATACATTTCTTAAAGTTCTTTTTTTTTTTGTTTTTTGGGACAGCATCTTACACTATTGGCTAGGCTGGAGTGCGCGATTATGGCTCACTGCAGCCTCAACCTCCTGGGCTCAAGGGGTCCTCCCTCTTGCCTCAGCCTCCTGAGTAGCTGGGACCACAGGCATGCACCGCCAGGCCCAGCTAATTTTTTATTTTTATTTTTTGTAGAAATGGGGTCTTGCTGTGTTGTGTAGGCTAGTCTCAAATTCCTGAGCACAGACAATCCTCTTGCCTCCGCCTCCCAAAGTGTTAGGATTACAGGTGTGAGCTTCCACGTCTGGCCTTAAAGTTCTTTTTCAAGTTTTCTTCCTGTTCTTTTCTTTTTTTTAATGGAGTCTCACTCGGTCACCAGGCTGGAGTGCTGTGGCATGATCTTGGCTCACTGCAACCTCCGCCTCCCGGGTTCAAGCGATTCTCTTGCCTCAGCCTCCAGAGTAGCTGGGACTACAGGTGCATGCCACCATGCCCAGCTAATTTTTGTATTTTTAGTAGAGATGGGGTTTAACCATATTGGCCAGGATGGTCTTGATCTGTTGACCTCGTGATCCACCCACCGTGAGCCACTGTGCCCTGCCTTGAAAAAAGTTTATTCTTTGTAAAGACAGGGTCTTGCTGTGTTGCCCAGGCTGGTCTTGAACTCCTGGTCTCAAGCGATTATCCCATCTCAGCCTCCCAAAGTGCCAGGATTACAGACATGAACCACCGTGCCTAGCCTCTATTATAATTTTAAACACTCATTTTTTTCTTTTTATCTTTCTCTGATCATTTTATTTTCTGAAATTCTTAGGGATCTAATTCTTGCTCATGGTAGATAGTTTTCTCAAGTGTTGAAAAATTTTTGATTTTGAATTCATCCTCAAGAGAGCTTTATTTACATGAGTGCAAAGGATGAGAATTCTAGGCTGGGCGCGGTGGCTCATGCCTGTAATCCCAGCACTTTGGGAGGCCGAGGTGGGCAGATCACAAGGTCAGGAGTTTGAGACCAGCCTGGCTAACATAGTGGAACCCCGTCTCTATGAAAAATACAAAAAATTAGCTGGGTGTGGTGGTGTGCGCCTGTAATCCCAGCTACTTGGGAGGCTTAGGCAGGAGAATTGCTTGAAGCTGGGAGGTGGAGGTTGCAGAGAGCCATGATCGCATCACTGCACTCCAGCCCGGCCGACAGTGCAAGACTCCATCTCAAAAAAAAAAAAAGAAAATTCTAAAGAAAGACTTAATCCCCCCCCCCCCACCCCGCCCCAAAACAAGTGGAGACAGGCAAACTTCCTTATCTTCTAGGTTGGGGGATGGATTTTTTTCCTGGTCCACTGTTTGGAAGATGTTTCCCTTCAAACTTTCAGCTTTTGCAGGGATCTCCGTTCTGGTTCTCCCTCTGGGTCAGGCCCGTAGCTGCACTGCCCATTCTTGCAATGTGCGGCCTTTAGTCTGGAGGGTTCCCAGACTGGCCTACCCTAGGCCACCCATGGGCCTACCCTGCCTCCTGCTCATTTAGGCTCCTCTTCCTCATTGACCCTTGAAGATATTCCTTACTTTCCTCCCAGATCAACTGTGCATTTAAAGAACATTTGTTGTATTTAGCACAGCATTTAAAGGTATTTTGTAATGAAAGGGTTTTCAGATTAGTCATTTAGTTTTTTTAAATAAGAGCTGGAAGTGGAAATCCCGATGGCCTTTTCTTTCTTTTTTTTTTTTTTGAGACGGAGTCTCGCTCTGTCGCCCAGGCTGGAGTGCAGTGGCGCGATCTCGGCTCACTGCAAGCTCCGCCTCCCGGGTTCATGCCATTTTCCTGCCTCAGCCTCCCAAGTAGCTGGGACTATAGGCGCCCACCACCACGCCCGGCTAATTTTTTGTGTTTTTAATAGAGACGGGGTTTCACCGTGTTAGCCAGGATGGTCTTGATCTCTTGACCTCGTGATCCACCCACTTCAGCCGCCCAAAGTGCTGCAATTACAGATGTGAGCCACCGCGCCCGGCCCCCCAATGGCCTTTTCTGCTGTCTCATGCTGATTCTGCCTCTTGTGCCATTTTTCTTCCTTGGGAGTGTGCATCTTCCTCTCCTGGGGCGGTAAAGGGAGTGGTGGAGTGTGAGGTATGTGGGAAGGGAGGAGGTTGGAACCTAGTGGTTTCTCAAAGTCTTAGGGCAGCGGGTATCACAGAGAAGCAGTGAGGAGGTCTCCCATACCCAGACATGCCTCAGGGCGCTCGTCTCGGTGCCTGGAATCCCAGCATGACAGTCATCTTCGCCCCACCCCTGCCCATTTCATCAGTTACTTACTTTAGTGGGAATTAGTTTAGCAGATGATGTTGAGAATTAGGCTTTTGGGAATGGGAGGCTGGGAAGTGTGTGTGTGTGTGTGTATAAGGTCGGTACCAGAAGTGCGTAGAAGTGTCCTTGAGAATTGGAATTATTAGAATGTAGCTACAGTAGAAGTATTAGACTCAAACCATCACTCCCCACCTTCGCCATTTTACAAAGGGCTAGGCCTGTGGCCAAGACCTTCCTCTTTAACCGATCCATTCAACCCTGGCCAGGACCCAAATGGACTGTTTTTGTCAGGGCCAGGACCGGATCCTTCATACCTGGGGTGCACAGGAAGTGTTAGTGCTCCCCTTCCTCCAAACACAGCAGCAAAATTGGCTCAGGTTGAGGTGTTTTTCCCAGCTTCCCTGGAGTCCAGCCCTGGAAGCTGGATCAGGAAGCTGTGTTGTTCTAGTGTGATTCCACTCTGGCCTGTATCAGCCTGCCCTGAGACAAGCAGCATTCCTGGTTATCCCACACAGGTGGGGCACTCTAGGAAGACCAAGGATCAAGTGTGGGGATGTAGGGTTGGGGGGTGTTTGGGGAGGGCAAGGCAGTTCATTAAGGCAGCTGCCAGGAGGTCTCCCTTCAAACTCTACAAAGCTTTATCAGCTTGGAGGTTCTTCTAATACCATTTCCTTTCATTGTTTCCTTTTGGTAATTAAAAGGAGGCCAATCCCCTGTTGTGGCAGCTCACAGCTATTGTGGTGGGAAAGGGAGGGTGGTTGGTGGATGTCACAGCTTGGGCTTTATCTCCCCCAGCAGTGGGGACTCCACAGCCCCTGGGCTACATAACAGCAAGACAGTCCGGAGCTGTAGCAGACCTGATTGAGCCTTTGCAGCAGCTGGGAGCATGGCCTAGGGTGGGCAGCACCATTGTCCAGTGGCTGAGTTTCCCAGGGACCTTGGAGATACCCGCAGCCCTCATTTGCAGGGGAAGGTATGGCCTTTGGAAGGAGAGCTGGCTCAGTTGTGGGAGGAAGATGCAGGACTGACTGATCCCTGCTCCTGGGGAGCTGGGGTTCTCTGTCACTGGACCAGAAGGGCTTTGTTTGGAGGGGCGAGTCAATTCAGCCAGGGATGATCCTAATAATACCTCCTCCACTTGCCTCTGAGGGTCCTGGGGCTGCTTTTCTTCATGCAGTGGGTTTTACCGTTTGATAGTACTTCACTCAAATGAGTTGGAATGAGCTTTGTCCTCACCTCTGAGAACCTGGGAGCAGCTGAATGTACCTGCGTGTTAGGACTGGGAGGGGACACCTGCTTGGAGACCAAGACCTGGCCCTATCTGACATCTCAGTGTTCCTCCTTCCATAGATATATCACAGATTGGCTTTATTTCACCTTTGGCTGGATGGGACCTTAGGTAGGAAAGGAGTCACCCCCAGTGAATCTCAGGCAACAGATTCTGCACTTCATTTAACAACCTTTTCCAGAGGAGAGGGGCTACAGCAGGGGCTCTAAGGGACTTGGAGTATGCTCTGCCAGCCAGGATTAATTGTCCCTCTCTTGGGGGGTCACACAGTGGGGAATTCTGCCTGCATCCAGGGCCCCTGGACTCCTGTCCATGTTTTCAGATGAACTCAGCAGACATTTGCTGGGCATCTCCTGGGTGCTAAGCATCTTGCCAGGTGCGGGGGTTGGAGACAAGGGAGACAGCCCTTGCTCTTGTGAAGGCACTTAGGGGGGTACAGAGTCAGGGGGGTACAGAGTCAGGGGGGTACAGAGTCAGGGGCCAACAAGCGAACCGTCAAGTTGGTGGTTCCTGAGCATTCTGTGTCTGGGCTGCTGTGGTGGGCACACAAGCGTAAGACGGTTCCTACTCTCCAGTTTGGATGCAGAGGCAGGAAGGAATGAGGTGTGTGTTAGCTCCCAGCTGCTTCAGGAGGCAGGGACGTGAGAGAGGCCCAGCAGGCCTGGAGGGAAGGCAGGGTTTTCCTCCTGTCTTGGGCCTGGGACTGCTGTTTGTGGAAAGGTGCCCACAGGTCCCAGCTCACAGTGATTGTTACTCTTGGGCCTGGCACTGGCCAGGGGTTTTTTGTGGGGCCAGAAGGCCATGTTCAAAGGGGAAAATGGGGTCATGAGGATCAATCTTTTCTCCTGCTTTAAAGAAATGCTTTTGCTACTGCATGCCCTGACAGTCACCACACCAGCAGCCACCTACCTGGGCAGGAATGACCAGCTCACGTCTCTTGCTTCTCTGCAGATGATTCCTGCCAGATTTGCCGGGGTGCTGCTTGCTCTGGCCCTCATTTTGCCAGGTAGGTAAAAAAGGGCCTCCATTTCTCATTCCTGCCCCAGGGCCATCTGGAGTGACCCCTTCCTGGGAATCAGCAAGTGTGTCTGGAGCTCACCCGTGTGCCCAGCCCCAGCTTAGGCTGTTGGTTGCCTCCTGTGAAGGTTCCGCAGAGTTCCCACCCTTGACTTGTATTCCAGAGAACAGGTGCCTGCAAATGCCATCTCCTATTGGGGAATTAAGAAGCATAAAGGTGGCACAGAACTGTCCTATATTATGGGGGCACAGGATGAGGAGGAAGGAATCCAAGTCTGGGATGGATTATTAGCTTTAGACGAGATTGTGGAGGCCACCTAGTTGAACCTCCCATGGTACAATGAAGAGACTGAGGGCCAGAGAGGAGAAATGACTGCTCCAAAGTCTCCTAGAGCCAAAATCAGAGGTCAGTCTTCCTGGGTCCCAGGCCAACACCCTTTCCACTGCACTGCATCATACTGCTGCCCTTCCCTTGCTAAGATTCTGAGCCTGTAAATTGTGGGAGGGGACTTTTGACCTTCCACTTAGATCTCTCAGGTCAGCAGCATCCAGTTGCTGCCCACAGGTGAGTCTGGGGAAAAAAATACACATTTGTCACACTCTCTGCATCTTCCTACCAGGTGGGTCTTTTGCCAGGGGACCCAGAACCCTTAGAGATTTACTGCTGTGTTTCCCCACCTGCCGACACACACACACACACACATAGGCACACACACATCCATAGTCAGTGAAGGAGTTAAAATGTGACGCCAGAGGAGTTCACACCTCATAGAGTCTGTGTGTCAGGCACACGGTCTGATCTGTTTAAAATTTAACCTGCCCAAGACATGCTAGTAGGTTTATGTACAAAGATGCTCATTGCAATCTATTTATAATATTAAAACATATGGAAAAATGCTAGAAACCTAACAATAGAGGGCTATACTATAGACATTTAAATGCAAAATATGATGCAGCCACTAAAAACTGCATATTGGAAGTATATACAGTAGGATGACAAATTATTTACAACCTATTGAGAAACAGAGGTTATAGGTAGTTTGCACAAGGTGGTCACCAATTTATAAAAAACTCACAGCTGTATATATGCTATAAAATAAAATGGAAAGATGAACATTGAAATGTTAACTCTAATCATCGCTGAATGTTGGGTTACAGATGGTTTTAACTTCTTTGTGTTTTCTTTTTCTTTTTCTTTTTTTCGAGACAGAGTCTCGCTCTGTTGCCCAGGCTGGAGTGCAGTGGTGTGATCTTGGCTCACTGCAACCTCCGCCTCCCAGGCTCAAGTGATTCTCCTGCCTCAGCCTCACCAGTAGCTGGGATTACAGGTGCCCACCACCGCACCCGGCTAGTTTTTGTATTTTTAGTAGAGACGGGGTTTCGCCATGTTGGGCAGGCTGGTCTTGAACTCCTAACCTCAGGTGATCTGCCCACCCCAACCTCCCAAAGTGCTGGGATTGTAGGCATGAGCCACCATGCCCGGCCTGCTTCTTTGTGTTTTCTTCTGTATGCTCCAAATTTTTAATAATGAATATGATGACACTTTAAATCAGTAAGTAAATGTCATTAAAACTAACAGATTTCCTGAAAAACTGTTCCTTAGTTATTGCTATGGGTCTGAGGTCATATCTGGGAGCTGAAAGCAACAGCTTTAGTCTCATTTAGGATGGAAAATAACTCCCCACAGCCCAGTTTCTATCAGAGGCAATCTAATTTCTATGAGGCCAGAGAGGTTTGAGCTGATGGTCCCAGTTGTGGCCTGGGATCACCAGCCCAACCTGTGGCCTCTCCCTCCAGGGACCCTTTGTGCAGAAGGAACTCGTGGCAGGTCATCCATGGCCCGATGCAGCCTCTTCGGAAGTGACTTCATCAACACCTTTGACGGGAGCATGTACAGCTTTGCGGGATACTGCAGTTACCTCCTGGCAGGGGACTGCCAGAAACGCTCCTTCTCGATTATTGGTGAGTTCTGGGCACTGCGGGGAGGAATTCAGAGGGAGGGCTGGCTGAGCTCAGCCCTGGTGTGGGGGAGGATTCCTGCTCTCGGGACAGTGTCTGAGCTGAAAGGTCACTGCTGAGAACAAGGAGAGGAACAGCCTTTCTGTGACACGTAGCCCCTCTTGGCTTTCCCCAGGTCTCTCCCCACGGGAGCCGGGTGGGATGGATGAAGACAGTCTTCCTCTTTGGTAGTTCACTGTGTCCATTGCTCTGGGTCCAGGCGATGCCCTGGGAGCTCCACAGCATCAAAGCGAATGATGAACTAGAGAAGGTGCTTTGGAACGTATAAAACTCCTTGCCAAAGGGAAGAGTCGTTGTTGTTTTCTTGGTGGCCTGTGGATCAGAACATCAGCTTATGCTGAGGACTTCCTGTATTCCTGGAGAAGGGCTGGTACTATCCCTGCCATGTCCCCGTATCCCCATAACAGCCCTGGGACGTAGCTGTAGTCACTCCAGTTTTACCAATGGAGAACCAAGGCCCATGGAGGTTGCACAATCCTTCCAAGGCCTGACAGACAATAAAAGGTGGAGCTGAGGCTGGGCACGGTGGCTCACGCCTATAATCCCAGCACTTTGGGAGGCCGAGGTGGGTGGATCACCTGAGGTCAAGAGTTTGAGACCAGCCTGGCCAACATGGTGAAACCCCATCTCTACTAAAAATACAAAAATGAGCCGGTGTGGTGGTGTGTGCCTGTAATCCCAGCTACTTGGGAGGCTGAGGCAGGAGAATCGCTTGAACCTGGTTGCAGTGAGCTGAGATACACTCTGGCCTGGGCGACATGGCGAGACTCCGTCTCAAAAAAAAAAGAAAGGTAGAGCTGGATTTTGATCCCAGGCCTCTCGGGCTGGCAGAACGTTTGTCTGGACTAAGGAGAGAGGACACTTGCCAAGGTTGGGAGGGGCAGGGACGGAGGATTATGGTTTGGGGACCTCCACATACTAAAAAGTAATCAATGTGTGTGGTGTGTGAGGGAGGGATGCCAAAAAACCTAGCAAACGTGGGGACCCCAGCCTTGGAACGGAGATGGCAATGGACAAGCTCATGCTGTTAAAGAAACAATATTCATGACACTTGTTAGAGCAAGTAAGGAAGACTTTCAAGAGGGACTGCTGCCATGGGGGTTTTGCAGAGGGGGAGAGAGAGAGGGCTCAACTTTGAATACAACAAGGAAAAATGAAGATTTAGGGCCAAGGAGGAGGGCAGGGGGTCAGTGGTAGAAAATTACAAAGAGGAAACATCAGGAGTAAGAGGGATTCTGGTTAACCCAGCTTGACAGGAGTCTTGCTGAAGGCAGGCAGTCTTGCTGATCACATATTGAAGGTGGAGGCATCTTTCTAAATCGACCCAGCAGGATTCTTGTTAAAACTGGACTGAGGCCGGGCTTGGTGGCTGAGCGCCTGTAATCCCAGCACTTTGGAAGGCTGAGGCAGGTGGATCATGAGTCAGGAGTTTGAGTGAAACCCCATCTCTACTAAAGATACAAAAAATTAGCTGGGCATGGTGGTGTGCGCCTGTAACCCCAGCCACTAGGGAGGTTGAGGCAGAGAATTGCTTGAACCTGAGAGGCAGAGGTTGCAGTGAGCCGAGATCGTGCCATTGCACTCCAGCCTGGGCAACAGAGCAAGATTCCATCTCAAAAAAACCCACAAAAAAACAAAAAAAAAAAACTGGACTGCGCAGGCCGAAGACAGAGCCCAAGGCCAAGGCTTAATCTAGAAGAGGGCTCAGAAGCGCCCCACTCAAGTTTGGTCAAGGAAGGAGTCTTTGGCAACACCCAGACACTGACTGAGATCTGGGCTGTAGGGCTCCTGGGGTCATTGCTCCATTAGTCAGCGGGGACTGACGCAGGGTCCTCCGTGTGCCCAGCACTGGGCTAGGCTCTGTCTGGCACCTGGCTATAGCTATGAGCTCCCTGCATTCCTGCTGTCTCCCTGAGGCCATCTTTGCCACCTGCCCTGACTCTGCTGGGAAACTTATCACGTATGACTTCTGGGCCCTGCCATCCTTCCCACTCCTCCATGAGCTCCTCAGGGACAAGGAGCATGTCTCACTCATCTGTTCCCTGGTGCTTAGCTCACTGAGTTCTCTGTTGTGCTGAAGATTATGTATTTATTTATTTATTTTTGAGACGGAGTCTTGCTGTGTTGCCCAGGCTGGAGTGCAGTGAGTGGTGCCATCTTGGCTCACTGCAACTTCCGCCTCCTGGGTTCAAGCAATTCTTCTGCCTCAGTCTCCCAAGTAGCTGGGATTACAGGCACCACCATGCTTGGCTAATTTTTGTATTTTTAGTAGAGACGGGGTTTCACCATATTGGCCAGGCTGGTCTTGAACTCCTGACCTCAGGTGATCCACCCGCCTCGGCCTCCCAAAGTGCTGGGATTACAGGCATAAGCCACCACACTTGGCCTGAAGATGCTTGCAGAGTGTGTGTGAGGAGCCCTGGAGAAGGAGCTTTGATTGGCCAGAGAGGACAGGGGAGGGTGCTGCATGCCGTGGGGACAGCATGAGAAGTGGGGAGGCTGGAAGGGGCATGTACTCCTGACGTGGAGCCCTGGGGAGGTCAGTGTGGCTGGAGCAGCAGTTGCCAAACTCCAGGCTGCATCAGGACCACCCGGAGGGCTGTGACAAACAGATTGCTGGGCCCTGCCCCTAGAGCTCTGACTCAGTAGATCTGGAAGGGGGGCCTGAAAATTTCATTTCTGACAATTTCCCAGCTGCTGCTGCTGCTCTTAGAGTGGGTAACCAGACTTTGAGGGTGCAAGACTGGAGGAGAGTAGGCTGAGAGGCTGGGCCACTGGGTGAGGCTGCAGTGTAGGATCTTGGAGTCTGATGGGGAATTTGAGTCGATTCCGCAGGCTGTGAGGAACTAGTGTAGGGTCTTGTGCAGCAGGGAAGTGGGGAGAGGAAACTGGTTCTTTGCCAAGACGGTCCTGAAAAGGAGAGAGGTAGGAGGCGGCGTGGCCTTGGCCGTGGTAACCAGGGAGGTAGTGAAAAGTCCAGAGACGCCCCAGGGCATGACAAATCAAGAAAGTCATCCTCATCACCAACTGTGAGGGTCCCAACTTGCTTCAGAGGCTGCAGCTGGGGAGGAGCTGGAAGAGCAGCTGGAGAGAACCCCTGAAACCCTGCCCCTGGGAAGCTGAAGGCTCATGCCCTCCCTACCTTGGTGACCCCAGATTTTATTTAAGTGGATTTTCCCATTTTATAAATCACAGCAGAGCTGATACAGACCCCTACCTGTGATGGCTCTGGGGTTGTCAGTGGGGATGGAGGGTTAGAAGTGACCGGAGGAGGCCGGGTGCAATGGCTCACGCTTGCAGTCCCAGCACTTTGGGAAGCCGAGGGGTGGGGGCGGATCACCTGAGGTTGGGAGTTCGAGACCAGTCTGGCCAACATGGTGAAACCCCATCTCTACTAAAAATACAAAAATTAACCAGGCATTGTGGTGGGCGCCTGTAATCCCAGCTGCTCGGGAGGTTGAGGCACAAGAATCACTTGAACCTGGGAGGTGGAGGTTGCAGTGAGCAGAGATCACGCCATTGCACTCCAGCCTGGGCACAGAGTGAGACTCTGTCTCAAAAAAAAAAAAAAAGAAGTGACCAGAGGAAGATTTTGATGGAGACACTGCAATGCCCGGGGTGGGGGCCGGGGCAGGGGGGTGGATTGCTGTCTGGACGCCATAATCTGTTAGTTCAGCTCTGCTCTGGACTCCCTGTCCCGAGACGGGCTTGTAAACAACACATACTAATACCTTAGTCCCAGACACAGTTCATGTTCTGGGCTCAGAGAGCCAAGTCAGCATGTTGAAAAAGCTTCCTTCCCCTATTTGAGCCCAACTCCAGACCCCTCCCCATGTCAGGGTAGCCCTCCCAGGTGGGGACATGTAGCGTGTACTGGTGCCTCTGGGCTGTCTCTGTCACCTCCTTCAGGAAGCTCTCTTGCCCATTCCACCCGTCCAGCACTGGGCTCATCAACTCGTGCTCACTGGTCGGTCTCTGTCCCACAGAACTGGGTAGCTCTGTCCCCAGCAGGAAATGGAAGCACAGACAGAGCCAGAGCTGGAGTCGGAAAACCCGTGTTCTCCTCTGCTCTCCCTCTTCACTGAGTGTTCCGAGGGCAGTTGTGCTGTCTTAGCCTCCAATTCCTCATCTTTTGAAACGGAGTCTCGCTTGTGTTGTCCAGGCTGGAAGGCTGGAGTACAATGGTGCGATCTTGGCTCACTGCAACCTCCCCCTCCTGGGTTCAAGCGATTCTTCTGCCTCAGCCTCCCGAGTAGCTGAGATTACGGGCATGCGCCACCACACCCTGCTAATTTTGTGTTTTTAGTAGAGATGGGGTTTCTCCATGTTAGTCAGGCTGGTCTCGAACTCCCGACCTCAGGTGATCCGCCCGCCTCGGCCTCGGTTCCTCATCTTTAAAATGGAGATACTGTGAGCATCAAGGGACACAGGTTATCTGAAAATGTGACTGCTTAGCCAAGCTGAGTTATTGAAAGCAGCCAGGTTAACATGGGGTGTTCACTTAGAATCGCCGTCCAGAGATGGGGGCTGCTGGGCCCCCAGGCATTTCTGCGAGGTCAGGGTCACTTCAGTTTCATCCCCCCCTCATAATCCACACAGGTTTGCGCTAGAGGTCTGGCCTCTCGGGCCACCGTTTTCTGGGCGTCAGTGGCCACAGAGGAATTTGAAGGGCCATGGAAGGCCTGTCTACCTCAAAACCCCTTGGTGGGATTCCCCGCCAGGTCACTATTCTTTTCTTATAAGCTACTTGCCCTTGTAAAGTGTCCATTTTCTGGGAGATCGTTTGCCTAAACAAGGTTACGGATCAAACACACTTTAATGTAAGCTGGTTTCATTTTCACCAAAACCGTGCTGCGAACATCATAGAGAATGGGTGGCTGTTTTGTCTGTTGGTGGTGGTGGTGGCAGGTTTGGGGTGTGTGGGAGAAGAGGAAGAATTAGAGCGGGGTGGGCTGGCACTGGTGCATCAGGGCAGCCAGGGGGCACTGGGTCAGGGGAGGGAGCCCAGGACTTGGGCCCTGCAGTTTTAGTTTCCGTGCACATGCCCACCTTCTGTTCCATTGTTCTCCAATGACATCCTGTCTCCTTGACCGTAAATCGCACATCCACATTCCTCCCGAGTGCCTGTGGACCTTATTCATATCCTGGGTAAAGTGTTTATGGACGCACATGAAGGGCCACCTGGTGCCAAGGCGAGGCCCCTGTCCCCGATTCTGTCTCCTGGTGAGGCAGGCTCCAGGGTTCGAGGCCAAGGCGACACGGCTCTTTGCCAGGCAGCACAGAGGCCAGAGAGAGACTCTGGGAGCCCTGGTTCCTGCTCCTCCGCAGAGACTGCTCTTCCTAAGCTACGGCTGCAGGATCTGGCTCCCAGACCTGCCAAGAGAGAGCCATCAACAACCAACAGCCTGCTGAGTCACTGCCCCCGGGGAGCCTTAGTTTCCGTGGCATGGTCAGACCAGACCCCTGTTCTCAGTTTGGAGGGAGGGTCACCTGCACCAGAATCACAGGCATAGAAGGTAGAGTGTTTATTGGAAATGCAGATGAGTGAGTTCTACACTAAAGCCTAAGAGAGCGCCCAGGTCTGACTGTAGTTCCAGATCCTGGCCTGCTTCTGAAGGTCCCAGGATTCCTCTCGCTGTAATCCGTGGGCTAGGAGCTTACTCCTCACTCAGCGCCTTAATCACTGTGTTCAACAGGCCTGGTGGGAGCCTCTGGGAGAGCTTCGCTGGCTTGTCTTGCCTCTTTGGGGTGACAGCCAGCCCCTCTTTTCCTAAGAGTTATAGGAAGTGCTAACCTGGAGGTCTGTGGAGTGGAGGGGTCTCTCCTGGGCTCACCGGCAATTTCTTTTTGTTTTTTTTTTTTGAGACGGAGTCTCGCTCTGTCGCCCAGGCTGGAGTGCAGTGGCGCGATCTCGGCTCACTGCAAGCTCCGCCTCCCGGGTTCACGCCATTCTCCTGCCTCAGCCTCTCCGAGTAGCTGGGACTACAGGCGCCCACCACCACGCCCGGCTAATTTTTTGTATTTTTAGTAGAGACGGGGTTTCATCGTGGTCTCGATCTCCTGACCTCATGATCCGCCTGCCTCGGCCTCCCAAAGTGCTGGGATTACAAGCGTGAGCCACCGCGCCCGGCCATCACCGGCAATTTCTGATGGCTCGTTTTCCTAATGGCTGCACATCATCTGATCCCCCTGAGTTCTGCATCGAGGGAATGAGGCAAATAAAATGCAAGGCTGGTCTGGAGTTCTCCCTGCCTTAGTGGTTAGTGCAATCTAGAACACTCTGATGCCCTGTTACGCAGCTTTGTGATGCAAAAAGGGGATTTGGACAGTCAAAAAAGCCTGAGTGTAGGCTCTGCTCCATTTCCACAGTGGAAACCAGGGGTTCTCAGTCGGGGTGATTTTCCCCCCGAGGACATTTTGCAGTGTCTGGAGACATTTTGGGTCAACTGTGAGGTGGGTGCTGCTGGCATCTAGTAGGTAGAGGCCAGGAGGCTGCTGGTTCTCCCACCATGCACAGGGAAGTGTCTGGCCCTGAATGAAATAGTGATACCGTGGAGAAATCCTGTCGTAAACCTAGGCCTTTGTTTCTCTGTCTGTAAAATGAAGTCAGCCTAGATCATTGTTTTCCGAACTGAGTCATGAGCGATGGGTCCTAAAATTAGTTGAGTGGTTATAAGTAGCATTTAAAAAGACAGAATAGAATAAGATAGAAAACATCAGAAAATTATCAGAGTGCATGGCACACGGCAAGGGTAAATATGATATGAAATGTGTGTGTGTGTGTGTGTGTGTGTGTCCTGAGTCATAAATTGTGTTTTTACTGTGCTTTCTGAGCAAAAGAGTTTAAGAGCCGCTTATTTAGATCCTTTCTGCTGCCATAGTATGTTTTTCTGAATTATAGGCTTCCCTAGATCACACTTTGAAAAATCACATTGCCAGGCTGGGCACAGTTGCTCATGCCTGTAATCTCAATGCTTTGGGAGGCTGAAGCGGGAGGATTGCTTGAGCCCAGGAGTTCGGGGCCAGCCTAGGCAACATAGCGAGATGCCCATCTGTACAAAAATATACAAAAATTAGCTGGGCTTGGTGGCACACACCTGTAGTTCCAGCTATTTGGGAAGTTGTGGCAACAGGGTTGCTCGAGCCCAGGAGTTTGAGGGTGAAGTGAGCCGTGATCATATCACTACGTGTCATCCTGAGCGACAGAGCAAGACCTCAAAACAAAAGAAAACAAAACCCCAAATTCCCTTGCCACTCCCCTGCTGCGGCTGTGGACTGACTGCTCTTCAAGCCCCCTCAGCCATCCAGGGCCAGGAATTCTCCTTGCCATGCGGTTCAATCCTCACTGAAGGGCACGATGCAGTCCCACTCCTGCCCCTAGATGGCTGTTTTTGGTTTGTCTCTGGGTGGGTGGGAGCTGGTTAGCAGAACCTGAGTCATCCCCTTCAGGAGCCGCAGTTCCTGCAGTAGGTGAAGCTCCCGGGGGCAGCCGACACCCCCTCCCTTGACTGCCTGGAGCTGCCTCACGCAGCTGAGCCCTGGGCTGCCCCTTGGACTTCCTGATGCTGGTCTCTCCTGGGGCCGCCCAGAGCAAGCCCTTCACGTACTTAAAACAGTGCTCGGGCTTGAGTCCCAGCTCTTCATCACTGACTAGCTCTGCGATGATGGGCGAGTTACCCCAGGGTCTGCTGCCTGGCCAGCCCCGAGCCCCCCAGCCTGTGTGGGCAGGTTCCTCTGTTATTTACTCTAGGAGGGCTGGGGCTCTCCTTCCCTCCCATACACTTTTCCTGGTTCCCTCCTGTTTGATTTTTCTGCTTCTGCTGAATTCTTGGTTTATTCAGCCTTGCAGGCCTTACTTTTCAAACTTACAGCCATAGCGACCTCCGGGCTCCCCTGTGGCACCCGCTTAGCTCTGCCTCCTGTGGAACGAGTACCTTGCTTAAGTGATTTTGCATCTTTGAAAGCCTCTAAGAGCTGTAGATCTGCAGCTGCAGGGCCATGCCAACCCCAAGCTGCCTGGCTTCCTCTGAAGTGTTCCCTACCCATTCTCCAGCCACAGTCCCTGGCAGACTTGGTCCCACCCACCCTTTCTGCATCCCCAGGAGAAGGAGAAACGCCAAGGAGGGGCTCACGGGGGTTCCTTTCCCATTTCCAGGAGGGAGACGCCTTTGGCTCAGAGGTGACGTATTGGTCGAGTTACCCAGTGAAGCCGAGGCAGAACTCCCTGTGAGATGGGATGAAAGGAGGATTCGCTGATGGGGAGACAGGCTCAGTGGTGATAGGGACACAGACGCCTGAGCCCAGACCTCGTGCGTTCATGTGTCTGCCATCCGGCAGGTGGGGGCTTCTCCTCTGGCAGGTCTCCAGTGAGGAGTGTGGAGTGGGTCCCTGCCCTGTCTCATGGGCTCACTCTGGGCTGTGTGTAGTGTTCAGAGCGCCAGCCCCAGAAAAGGCCGAGGGAGGGATTTGGTCTTGGGCCCGGTGCAAGTGCCTAGGGCCCTGGATGGGAGAGGGTGCAAACTGGAGGTTGTTACCTGGTTGTCCCATTTGTTTGGTTTTTCAACATTTTCTTATGGAAATTTTCAAACATACAGAAAAGCTGAAAGACTTCAAGATCCATATACTCCTCACTCAGATTCTACCATTACTGATAAATAAATTACTGGAAAAAAAAGTTACTTTGCAGGGCGTGGTGGCTCACGCCTGTAATCCCAGCAGTTTTGGGAGGCCCAGGCAGGCAGATCATGAGGTCAGGAGATCGAGACCATCCTGGCTATGGTGAAACCCTGTCTCTACTAAAAATACAACAAATTAGCCGGGCGTGGTGGCACGCCCCTGTAGTCCCAGCTACTTGGGAGGCTGAGGCAGGAGAATGGCGTGAACCCGGGAGGCAGAGCTTGCAGTGAGCTGAGATTGCACCACTGCACTCCAACCTGGGTAACAGAGCGAGACTCTGTCTCAAAAAAAAAAAAAAAAAAAAAGTTTCTCTACGCAATCACTTTCCCAGTTGTTTGTTTTTCTTTGGCCAATTTCTTGCTGTCAGTAAGTTTGTTCAGCTTCTAAAGGTTTGCTTGCTGTAAAAACTGTTCTAGGTGGGAATGCGGAGCACGGGAGATGCCTCAGCTCAAACAGGACGAGTCCCCTTTCATTTGGTGGACATCTCCATTTTCTCCCAGTTGTGTTGACCTGGAGCTCCGCAGAAAGTGGTTTATGGACTGTGAGGGGTCTGTGTGTCTTTCCTGGTGGCCACTGCTGCTGGCATATCATTCAAGACTATTCCTAGAATAGACTTATTGTTTACATGGGAGAGCCCTCACTGAATTTCCACCAGAAACAAGTCTGTTCTGTAGCTCATTCGGGTTAGTTTGCAGTGTTTGTGTGTTCTAGGGTGCATGCTATGTGTGTGCATGGTGTGTGTGCATGTGGTATGTATGTGTGTGTCTGTGTGTGTGGTTGTCCTCCTGCAGCCTCAGTTCAGCCCAGAGCCCTGTTGGGGACTCTTCCTGTCCTGGGTAGGAGTGAGGAGACCCCTGCCCCAGCTCCCTGTTTTTGCGGCTCTGGCCATGGCAGCAACACCTTGAGTCAACAGACCTGCCAGGTCTACTGGGCTTGGTTCCACAGACATCTTAGCCTCTTCTTGCCGAGAAGAATCCCACACTCCTCTATCCCTTCTAGGAGAAGAGAGATTTGCTCATTTTTAAGACCAACTTTACCCCTGAGTCCTATGCCCCATTTCTTCAGGACCTCAAGGCATCGTGCCCCACGTGTCAGCTCTTTGTTTTCTCTGGCTGCCCCTATCTTCCCTATTTCCATTAATTTCTCAGTCTCCAAGGCTTGAGACCAGACTCTCTCTTTTCCCTTCTGGTTCTTTTGATTCTTACGACTAATTAGTTATCTTTGAATATCAAAGACCCACCACAAGTCGCAGTTCTCAGAAACTGGGTGAGGCTTGCTAAGCTTTGGTCACGCTGTGAAAAATATCTCTTGCCTGTGTTTCCTCTTTCATGCTGGCCACCGTCCCATCACCCTTGTCGCCCTGTTCAGCGCTCACAACCACACCATTCTCAGAGCCTATTTTATCGTGTGTCTGGATCTTCAGACATTTCCATTGTCAACCATTTAGTGTGTCCTTATTAATTCTATGTGCTGTGTAAGGCATTTGACCCACACCGTCTGTAAACTCCTGGATAATCAAATTCAGTAAACTTAGGCGGAGCTCATGAATCTCCATTTTAAACAAACAGCCCAGGGATTCTGACTTGGGCTGTCCTAAGATACCATTTTATTTATTTATTTATTTTTATTTATTTATTTGTTTTTTTGAGATGGAGTCTCGCTCGGTCACCCAGGCTGGAATGCAGTGGCGCGATCTCGGCTCACTGCAAGCTCCGCCTCCCGGGTTCACGCCATTCTCCTGCCTCAGCCTCCCAAAGAACTGGGACTACAGACGCCCGCCACCAAGCCTGGCTAATTTTTTTTTTTTTTTTTTTTGTATTTTTAGTAGAGATGGGGTTTCACCGTGTTAGCCAGGATGGTCTCAATCTCCTGACCTCGTGATCCGCCTGCCTCAGCCTCCCAAAGTGCTGGGATTACAGGCGTGAGCCACCGCACCCGACCGATACCATTTTAAATAGCACTGCTAGGCCGGAGGGGGGTGGCTCATGCCTGTAATTACTTGTACCCAGGAGCTCAAGACCAGCCTGGGCAACACGGTGAGATCTTGTCTCTACAAAAAGAAAAAAAAAATTAGCTGGGTGTGGTGGTACATACTTGTGATCCCAGTTACCCCGGAGGCTGAGTTGGGAGGATAGCCTGGGCCCAGGAGGCAGAAGCTGCAGTGAGCCATGTTCACATCACTGCACCCCAACCTGGGCAACAGAGCACAACCCTGTCTCAATAAATGAATGAATAAATGAATTAATTAATAAATAACACTCTCCTAGAGCACCTGTTACCAGTAACTCACAATGTTGCCTTTTTGTTTGCTGCCTTACAATATACTCAATTGTTGCATGTTTGTCTTCTATTTATACGCAGGTTGTAAACTCCCAGAAGCAAGAGATCATGCTTTTAGATTTTTCTTTTGTGATATATGAGAGCCCACCTGAGGGCTATGTATCCAGAAGTCACTCAATAATTATTTTTAGATGAATGGAAAAATGGGTGAGAAAATGAGATTTTTAGGGAGATTTTTGTTGCTCACTTGTAAAGACTTTTTGGGGCGTTTTCTGCTGAGAAAAGGTTATGTAGATAATGATTCTTAATCAGTGTATTCATTTTTTGAGGGGAGTAATAATCACTACTGTTGACTTTTTTCTCTTTCAGGGGACTTCCAGAATGGCAAGAGAGTGAGCCTCTCCGTGTATCTTGGGGAATTTTTTGACATCCATTTGTTTGTCAATGGTACTGTGACACAGGGGGACCAAAGGTAAGCCCAGAATGTCTGAGTTAGAAAGGACCCTAGGGGTCTCCTGGCACAACTCCCTCATTTTTAGATGAGGAAGCTGGGACCCAGAGAATGGAAACAAATGTTCCAAGGAAGTGAGTAGCAGGGCTGGGTGAGAGCCAGGTCTCCTGATTGCTGGTCTAGGTCCTCAGCCACTTTGCACCATGGTCTGAACCCTACAACATGGGGTTGGGGTTAGAAGGTGGGAGAGACATCCAGAAAATGCACGAGAAGCCCACTTCTGAACTTAGCCTTTGCCTTCCAGAGTCTCCATGCCCTATGCCTCCAAAGGGCTGTATCTAGAAACCGAGGCTGGATACTCCAAGCTGTCCGGTGAGACCTATGGCTTTGTGGCCAGGATCGATGGCAGTGGCAACTTTCAAGTCCTGCTGTCAGACAGATACTTCAATAAGACCTGCGGGCTGTGTGGCAACTTTAACATCTTTGCTGAAGATGACTTTATGACCCAAGAAGGTAAGATGTTCCGGGATACCATTTCCCTAAAGTGTGGCCATGCTTTTTATTTCCTTGCTCATAAACCTTCACTAACATGCCTTCCCTGGCATTCAAGCCTCACTGTGACCTCACCTCAATTTATGTTGCCAACCTTATCTCTTTGCATTCCATTCCAATGCCTAGACCTCTAGTGAAACTAGGTCTTAGAGCTCCTCAAAGATGACTTCGTTCAACTTTGAATTCTCTGTAGCAACTTGCACGTGGCAGATGGTTGGTCAATGCTGGGTAGTTTGAGTCGATCCTCCTCAGCCCACTACAGTGGAGTGGATAAAATCTATGGAGTGGTCCTCCACACCATCCAAAAAGGACAGTTTGTGTGTGTGTGTGCATGTGTGTGTTCACGAGCAATAGAAGGTAATATGGATAATGTGAAAACGCTAGGCCAGGCGCAGTGGCTCACCCCTGTAATCCCAGCATTTTGGGAGGCCGAGGTGGGCGGATCATGAGGTCAGGAGATCGAGACCTTCCTGGCTAACACGGTGAAACCCCGTCTCTAGTAAAAATCCAAAAAATTAGCCAGGCGTGGTGGCGGGTGCCTGTAGTCCCAGCTACTCGGGAAGCTGAGGCAGGAAAATGGCATGAACCTGGGAGGTGGAGCTTGCAGTGAGCTGAAGTCGCACCACTGCACTCCAGCCTGGGCGACAGAGCGAGACTCCGTCTCAAAAAAAAAAAAAAAAGAAATATTGAATTTTTCTAGGGAATTGTTCCTTTAATGTAATGACTCTCATTTTTACCAATGCTTTTTGCCTTCAATCTGTCTAATATTAGTATAGCTATTCCACCTTTCTTTTGGTTAGTGTTTGTTTGATGTATCTTTTTCCATTCTTTCAACCTTTCTATGTGATCTTGTTTCAGATGTGTGTCATGGAAGCACCACATGGCTCAATTTTATTGTTGTTCTTTCAGAAGTCGGATTTATTGAGGTTAATTTACAGACAGTCAAATTCACCCTTTCACATACAGTTCTCTGAGTTTTCACAAAAGTGTAGAGTCATATAACCACCACAATCAAACTATAGAACAGTTTCGTCACCCTCAAAATCACCATGCTCCTTTGTAGTCAAATCTTCCCCCAACTGCTAGACCCTGGTGCCTACTGATCTTTTATCTGTTTCTGTAGTTTCGATATTTCCAAAATTCATATGACTGTAATCATACCCTATTTGCAGTATTTAGTCTTGTAAGTCTGGCTTCTTTCATTTAACATGGTCCGTGAGAGATTAATCCATGTTGGTGCATGTATCAGTAATTTGTTCCTATTTATTGCTAAAGAGTAGTTACCACAATTTGTTTACCCATTCACCAGTTGAAGGACACTTCATTGCTTCCAATTATGGAAAATTATGAACAAAGCCACTGTAAACATTTGTGTATAGATTTCTGCACCCCCCTATTTTTTATTGTGCTGTGATACATATGACATAAAATTTACTATCTTTTTTTTTTTTTTGAATCGGAGTTTCACTCTTGTTGCCCAGACTGCAGTGCAATGGCACGATCTCAGCTCACTCCAACCTCCGCCTTCTGGGCTGAAGCAATTCTCCAGTCTCAGCTTCCCGAGTAGCTGGGATTACAGGTGTCCACTACTAGGTCCAGCTAATTTTTGTATTTTTAGTAGAGACGGGGTTTCACCATGTTGGTCAGGCTGCTCTTGAACTCTTGACCTCAAGTGATCCTCGGCCTCCCAAAGTGCTGGGATTATAGGCATGAGCCACCGCGCCTGGCCAAAATTTACTATCTTAACCATTTTTATGTATATAGTTCAGTGGTATTAGGTACATTTATGTAGTTGTACAACCATCAGCACCATCCATCTCCAGAACTCTTTTCATCTTGCAGAACTGAAACTCTATATTCATTACACAATAACTTCCCATTCTTCCCTCTGGGCTCCTGGAAACTATCATTCTACTTTCTGTCTATGATTTTGACTACTCTAAGTATCTCATATAAGTGGAATCATACAGCATTTGTCTTTTTGTGGCTGGCTTATTTCACTTTGCATAATGTCCTCAAGGTTCGTTCATGTTGTGGCATATGTCAGAATTTTCTTCCTTTTTAAGGATGAATAATATTTCATTGTATCAGAGGAATTTTAGGAAAGAGAAAAAAAAATTTCATTGTACATACAGACTGTACGTACTTTGCTTATCCATTTATCCAACAGTAGACACTTAGATTGCTTCCATGTTTTGCCTATAGTGAATAATGCTGCTACGAGCATAGGTGTACAAATAACTCTTCAAAACCCTGCTTTCAGTTCTTCTTTTTTTTTTTTTTTTTGAGATGGAGTTTCCCTCTGTCACCAGGATGAAGCGCAGTGGCCTGATCTTGGCTTACTGCAACCTCCACCTCCCGGATTCAAGTGATTCTCCCGCCTCAGCCTCCTGAGTAGCTGGGACTATAGGTGCGTGCCACCACGCACAGCTAATTTTTTTTTTTTTTGTATTTTTAGTAGAGATGGGGTTTCACCATGTTGGCCAGGAGGGTCTCCATCTCTTGACCTCGTGATCCACCCACCTTGGCCTCCCAAAGTGCTGGGATTACAGGCATGAGCCACCGCGCCTGGCCCAATTCTTTTGAGTATATTCCCAGAGGCAGAATTCCTGGATGATTTCTAATGGCAATTCTGTTTTATTCATATATTTCATTATTTATTTTTCAGGTATGTGAAATTTTAAAATATTGCTTTTTGTAATGTCTATTTCTCTTTACTTAAAAGGAGAAAAATTTGATATGCAATTTCTTCTTAAACATTTTTAAAATTTTTCTTTTTAAAAATTTGTATAAGGCCGGGCGTGGTGGCCCACGCCTGTAATCCTGTAATGCCAGCACTTTGGGAGGCCGACGTGGATGGATCATTTGAAGTCAGGAGTTCAAGACCAGCCTGGCCAACATGGTAAAACCCCATCTCTACTAAAAATACAAAAATTACCTGGGGGTGGTAGCACACACCTGTAATCCTAGCTACTAGGGAGGCTGAGGCAGGAGAGTTGCTTGAACCCAGGGGACGGAGGTTGCAATGAGCTGAGATCACCCTACTGCACTCTAGCCTGGGTGACAAAGCGAGACTGTCTCAAAAAAAAAATTGTATAAATTTATGGGGTACAAGTGCAATTTTGTTACATGCACACATTGTGTAGTGGTCAAGTCAGGACTTTTAGGGTACAATATACTTTATACCCATTAAGTAATTTCTCATCATCTGCCCCACTCCCACTCTCTCTCACCTTCCTGAGTCTCCAATATCTGTCGTTCTCCTCCTGTCTGTGTGTACACATTTTTTAGTAACCACTTATCAGTGAGAACATGTAACATTTGACTTTTTGTGGTTTGTTTCACTTAACATAATGACCTCCAATCCCACCCGTGTTGCTGCAAAAGATGTGATTTCATTCTTATGGCCAAATAGTCTTCCACTGTGTACATGTACCACATTTTCTTTATCTAATCATCTGTTGATGGGCATTTAGGTTGATACCATGTCTTTGCTATTGTGAATAATGCACAATAAATATACTAGTGCAGGTATATTTTTGACATACTGATTTCTTTTCCTTTGGGTAGATATCCAGTAGTGGAATTGCTGGATTGAATGGTAGTCCTATTTATTTTTTTTCCCCGAGACAGAGTCTCACTCTGTTGCCCAGGCTGGTGTGCAGTGGCCTGATCTCAGCTCACTACAACCTCCACTTCCCAGGTTCAAGCAATTCTCCTGCCTCAGACTCCTGAGTAGCTGGGACTACAGGTGCATGTCACCACGTCTGGCTCATTTTTTTTTTTCTTTTGTATTTTTTTTAGTAGAGACGGGGTTTCACCATGTTGGCCAGGCTGGTCTCAAACTCCTGACCTTGTGATATGCCCACCTTAGCCTCCCAAAGTGCTGGGATTACATGTGTGAGCCATCGCGCCCGGCAGTCCTATTTTTTTTTTTTTTTTTTGAGATGGAGTCTCGCTCTGTCGCCCAGGCTGGAGTGCAGTGGTGCGATCTCGGCTCACTGCAAATTCTGCCTCCCGGGTTCACGCCATTCTCCTGCCTCAGCCTCTCCGAGTAGCTGGGACTACAGGCGCCCGCCACCACGCCCGGCTAATTTTTTGTATTTTTAGTAGAGACGGGGTTTCACCGTGGTCTGGATCTCCTGACCTCGTGATCCGCCCGCCTCGGCCTCCCAAAGTGCTGGGATTACAAGCGTGAGCCACCGCGCCCAGCCTTTTTTATTTTTTTAAAGTTTTTTGAAAAATCTCCATACTGTTTTCCATAGAGGTTGTACTCATTTACATTCCCACCCACAGTGTGTGAGAGTTCCCCTTTTTCCTCATCCTTGTCAACATCTGTTATTTTCTGTCTTTTAAATAATAACCATTGTTGACTAGGGTAAGATGATATCTCATTGTGGTTTTAATTTGCATTTCTCTCATGAGAAGTTATGTTGACCATTTTTTTCATATTCCTGTCAGATATTTGTATGTCTTCCTTTGAAAAATGTCTATTCATGTCCTTTGCCCACTTCTTGCTGATATTATTTGTTATTTTTCATTGTTGTTGAGTTGTTTGAGTTCCTTGTGTATTCTGGATACTAGTCCCTTGCTGGATGAATAAGTTTGCAAATATTTTCTTTTCTTTTTTTTTTTTTTTGAGACGGAGTCTCGCTCTGTCGCCCAGGCTGGAGTGCAGTGGCGCAATCTCGGCTCACTGCAAGCTCCGCCTCCCGGGTTCACGCCATTCTCCTGCCTCAGCCTCTCCGAGTAGCTGGGACTACAGGCGCCCGCCACCACGCCCGGCTAATTTTTTTGTATTTTTAGTAGAGATGGGGTTTCACCGTGGTCTCGATCTCCTGACCTCGTAATCCGCCCTCCTTGGCCTCCCAAAGTGCTGGGATTACAAGCGTGAGCCACTGCGCCTGGCCGCAAATATTTTCTTCCATTCTGCAAGCTGTCTGTTCACTCTGTTGATGATTTCTTTTGCTGTGCAGAAGATTTTTAGTTTAATGAAGTCTCATTTATCTGTTTTTGTTGCCTGTGTTTTTGAAGTCTTAGTCAGAAATTCCTTGCCTAGGCCAATGTCCAGTACAGTTTTCCCAAGGTTTTTTTCTAGGATTTTTATAGTTTCAGGCTTTACATTTAAGTCTTTAATACATCTTGAGTTGATTTTTTTTTGTATATGGTGAGAGTTAGGGGTCCAGTTTGATTCTTCTGCATATGGCAATCCAGTTTTCCCAGCACCATTTGTTGAAGAGGGTGTCCTTTCCCTAGTATATATTCTTGTCAGCTTTGTCAAATATCAGTTGGCTCTATTTCTGGGTGTCTATTCTGTTCCATTGATCTATGTGTGTGCGTGTGTGTGTGTGTGTGTGTGTATGTATGTGTATATATATATATATATATATATGTATATACACATACATATATATATATATATATATTTTTTTTGAGACGGAGTCTCGCTCTGTCACCCAGGCTGGAGTGCAGTGGCGTAGATTGGCTCACTGCAAGCTCCGTCTCCTGGGTTCATGCCATTCTTCTGCCTCAGCCTCCCTAGTAGCTGGGACTACAGGTGCCCACCATCACACCCAGCTAATTTTTTGTATTTTTAGTAGAGACGGGGTTTCACTGTGTTAGCCAGGGATGGTCTCGATCTGCTGACCTTGTGATCCGCCCACCTCGGCCTCCCAAAGTGCTGGGATTACAGGTGTGAGCCACCACGTCTGGCCGATCTATGTGTATATTTTTATGCCAGTACCATACTGTTTGGCTACTATATTCTTGTAATATATTTTGAAGTCACATATTGTGATGCTTCCAGCTTTGTTCTTTTTGTTCAGGATTGCTTTGGCTATTTGGTTTGTTTTTCAGTTCCATATGAATTTTAAGATTGCTTTTTCTAATTCTGTGAAAAATGACATTGGTACTTTGATAAGGATTACATTGAATCTGTAGATTGCTTTGGGCAGTATGGTCATTTTAACAATATGAATTCTGATCCATTAACATGGCAATTCTATTTTTAATTTTTTTTTTTGAGACAGAGTCTCGCTCAGTCACCCAGCCTGGGTGCAGTGGCGCAATCTCGGCTCACTGCGAGCTCCGCCTCCCAGGTTCGTGCCATTCTCCTGCCTCAGCCTCCCGAGTAGCTGGGACTACAGGTGCCCGCCACCACGCCTGGCTAATTTTTTTGTATTTTTTTAGTAGAGACAGGGTTTCACCATGTTAGCCAGGATGGTCTTGATCTCCTGACCTCATGATCCGCCTGTCTTGGCCTCCCATAGTGCTGGGATTACAGGTGTAAGCCACTGTGCCTGGCCTTTATTTTTAAGTTTTTGAGGAATCATCATACTGTTTTTCACAGTAACAGTACCATTTGACATTCCCACCAACAGTGCAAAAGAGCTCCAATTTCTCAACATCCTTACCAACACTTGTTATTTTCTGTGTTTTTTTTTGATAGTTGCCATCCTAATAAGTGTGAGGTGGTATTCATATAAAGATTTTTACACAGACATATGTTAAAGTGTCTCTGGAATAAATATCTAGGAGTGGGACTTTTGGGCGGTATGACAAGTGTATGAGAAACTCTATGAGAAGCTGCTAAACTGTTTTCCAAAGTGGCTATACCATTTGGATTCCCACCAGCAATGTGTGAGTTCTAGTTGCTCTGATTTTTTTTTTTAATTTTAGCAATTTAAATAGATATATAGTGGTATCTCATTATTATTATTTTAATGTAACATGATCCTTTCTGCCTTTTTACTATAGAGTTCTACCTCTTTCCATTCATTTTATATTAAATGTGTTGTTGACATACTTTGATTTATATTTACCGTCTTATTTTGTACTTTCTACTTTTGCTACTTTTTCTATGTTACTTCTTTTCCTATGACTCTCACTGTCTCCCTTACTTTATGTGAATAGGTATTAAGTTTGGCGTTATTACTGTGGCTTTACACCATCAGTACTTGTTTAGATAGGTCTTCTTTTTTTTTTTGGGGGTAGAGTTGAGGTCTCACCATGTTGCCCAGGCTGGTCTTGAACTCCTGGGTTCAAGCAATCCTCCCACCTCGGCCACCCAAAGTGCCGGGATTACAGGTGTGAGCCACCATGACTGGCTGTATTTGCCTTCTTTTTTTTTTTTTTTTTTTGGAGACAGAGTCTCACTCTGTCGCCTAGGCTGGAGTGCAGTGGTATGATCTCAGTTCACTGCAACCTCTGGCTCCTGGCTTCAAGTGATTCTTCTGCCTCAGCCTCCCAAGTACCTGGGAGTATAGGTGTGTGCCATCATGCCCAGCTAATTTTTGTATTTTTAGTAGAGACGGGGTTTCACCGTATTGGCCAGGCTGGTCTTGAACTCCTGACCTTGTGATCCTCTCGCCTTGGCCTCCTGAAGTGATGGGATTACAGGCGTGAGCCACCGCGCCTGGCCTTGCCTTCATGTTTAACAGATTCTTTGCTCAGAATTTCTCCTTTCGTTTGAGTTTAATTTCTATTTTCTAAAAAAACACCCTTTAGTAGTTCCTTCATTCAGGGCCTGGTAGTTATAACTGAAGCAAATGCTCCCTCTTTCCTATGTGACACTTTAGAACTGGGTATACAGAATTCTAGGATGACAGTTACTTCTCATAGAACTTTGAGGAATTCCATTGTTGCTGTTGAGAACTATGTTTTCAGTCTAATTGTTATTTGTGTCTAGGTGTGGGTTTTATTATTGTTATCTTGCTTGGGACTTATTGTGATTCCTGAATCTGATGCTTCCTATCTTTCTTTTCTTTTTTGTTTTTTTTGGGGGGATGGAGTCTTCCTTAGTCTCCAGGGTGGAGTGCAGTGGCACGATCTCGGCTCACTGCAACCTCCGCCTCCCGGGTTCAAGCGATTCTCCTGCCTCAGCCTCCCAAGTAGCTGGGACTACAGGTGTGCGCCCCCACACCCGGCTAATTTTTGTATTTTTAGTAGAGACGGGGTTCACCATGTTGGCCAGGATGGTCTGAATCTCTTGACCTTGTGATCCGCCCGCCTCGGCCTCCCACAGTGCTGGGATTACAGGTGTGAGACAACGCGCTCTGCCTGTTTTTGTTTTTTTGAGACAGAGTCTTACTCTGTCCCCCAGACTGGAGTGCAGTGGAGCAATCTCGGCTCACTGTAACCTCCACCTCCCAGGTTCAAGCGATTCTCCTGCCTCACCCTCTGGAGTAGCTGGGATTACAGGCACGCATTACCATGCCCAGCTAATTTTTGTGTGTTTAGTGGAGACAGGGTTTCACCATGTTGACCAGGCTGGTGTCAAACTCCTGACCTCAAGTGATCCTCCCACCTCGGCCTTCCAAAGTGCTGGGATTACAGGCGTGAGCCACCTTGCCCAGCCGACTGTAATGATTTTGAACATTTTTAATGCAGCTGCTGTTCAATAAATATTTGTTGAATGAATGAGAGAATCAGCCTTTCTCTTTCTGAGCGCATGCAGAACCTGTGCCTTCTTCTGGTTTTTAACTAATACCTAGTTTTAAGAGAGAAAATTCCACCCGCCCCCATAAATGCCATGTACTCTCTGTCGTTTGGACATGACCCAAAAGCTCAATTTTCTAAAAAGCCAAAGTGCTGGGATTACAGGCATGAACCACCACGCCTGACCCTGATGCTTCCTATCTTTCATCAGATTTAGAACATTTTCAGTCATTTTTTTCTCCTTTGGGAACGATGAGAAATATGTTGGATTACTTTATTTTTATTTATTTATTTTTTTTATTTTTGAGGTGGAGTCTCACTCTGTCACCCAGGCTGGAGTGCAGTGGCGTGATCTCGGCTCACAGCAACCTCTGCCTGCCAGGTTCAAGCAATTGTCTTGCCTCAGCCTCCTGAGTAACTTGGGACTACAGGCGCCCGCCACCATGCCTGGCTAATTTTTTGTATTTTTGGTAGAGACGGGGTTTCACTATATCGGCCAGGCTGGTCTCGATCTCCTGACATCGTGATCTGCCCTCCTCGGCCTCCCAAAATGCTGAGATTACAGGCGTAAGCCACCGCGCCCGGCATGGATATTTTTATTTCATCCCTTTTTAAATCTTTACCTTACTTCCATTTTTTGTTTTTTTTTTTAAGCTCTTTATCCCTCTCTGTTGCTTTTTAGGTTGTTTTGCTTGGCTCAAGTGTTGTGCTCATGCTGGTTGGTGAGAATTGATTGTGTGTGTCTCTTCCCGGCTCCACATTCACTAATATCACATTGGTAGCTTGAAACTGGCCATGGTAGGAGTATTTACACAATGGAAATCAGCAAACGCTACAAATCAGAGCTTTGCTTTTTTCCTGGAGAGGGGGATTATCAGCTCATCTCTACTTAGATCGATCTACTAATCCACTAATTCTCTCTCAACTGTGTCTAATCGGCAGGTGATGTCTAACCTCCATCAATAGAGGTTTCTCTTCATTTCATTAACTATATTTGTAATTTTAGAAGGTAAACCTGGCTCTTTTTCTACCGTATTATTTTTCTTATCATCTTGTTCTTTTATAAAATTTCCATTTCTTCTTTACAACAATAATTTTGAATATGTTTGTTTTACAACCTTTATGTAGAAATCATTGAAGTTTTTGAAGCTCTAATCTTGTTATTTCTGTGTCTTTCGACTCTTGCTTAGAGTGGACTGTTTCCTCATGTTTCATAATTTTCGATTCTGAACTCATCTTTGAAGGGTTTTGTGTTAATATTTCAATATGCAGTTACTAAATCTTATAAGAAGTATAAACTGGAATCTCAAATCCATATGAGGGCTTTCCCACAAGTGCAGATTTTGAGGGAGACGTTTTTCCTCACTTATCCAGAGCTCAGACTAGGTTAACAAACTTTTGTTTCCTTGTTTTTTTTTTTTTTTTTTGAGATAGAGTCTTGCTCTGTCACCCAGGCTGGAGTGCAGTGGTGCGATCGGGGCTCACTGCAACCTCCTCCGCCTGGTTAAAGTGGTTCTTCTGCCTCAGCCTCCTGAGTAGCTGGGATTACAGGCATCCACCACCACACCTGGCTAATTTTTGTATTTTTAGTAGAAACAGGGTTTCACCATGTTGGACAGGCTGATCTTGAACTCTTGACCTCAAGTGATCCACCTGCCTCGGCCTCCCAAAGTGCTAGAATTAAAGATGTGAGCCACTGTGGCTGGCCCATTGTTTCTTAGAGTAGAATTTTTTTTCTTGTGAACTTTCTCAGGGAGGGTGTTGTCATCCTTTAAGGCTCCCAGCTTCACAATGGGAGGTCTCAGGATCTCCTTCCTACATCATGGAGATCGAAAGCTGTTAAACCCACACCCCTTCATTGGCAAGATTGCCACCCTTGCCCCGACTTCAACACTCACCAGGTCTGTTTTTCCTTTTTCTCTCCTTATCCTTTTCCTCCTCTTTCTTTTTTGTCTTTTGAAATTTCTTTTTTTTTTTGAGATGGTGTCTCGCACTGTTGCCCATGCTGGAGTGCAGTGGCGCCATCTCAGCTCACTGCAAGCTCCGCCTCCCAGTTTCACACCATTCTCCTGCCTCAGCCTCCCGAGTAGCTGGGACTACAGGCACCTGCCACCACACCTGGCTAATTTTTGCTTATTTTTAGTAGAGATGGGTTTTCACCGTGTTAACCAGGATGGTCTCGATCTCCTGACCTCATGATCCGCCCACCTCGGCCTCCCAAAGTGCTGGGATTACAAGCATGAGCCACTGCGCCAGGCCTATCTTTTGAAATTTCTTATACTTTTTTGTGAGATTAGTCATGAATTCAATAGGGCATTTGTCCATTGTAGTGGCATGTGTTTCAGTGTTTTCTAATCTGTCATGTTGCTAGAAATGGAGGTCCCAGCCCTAAAATATCTTTCATATTCCCAGGCTTTAAGGTTTAAAAACTGAAAATGAAGTCTATGCTGTGTTGGTGTTTGTTGGTAAAAATTCAGACTCTGGTGATATTTCAGAAACCATCCTCAAAGGATTGGGGGTTTAGTTGTCTTTGGTTGTTAAAGACTCAACAATATTTGTCCCCAAACAGTTAACTTTGCTTCCTGACTTCTAGGAATCTGTTCAGCTTGGCTTTTACTCCAGCTCTCAGACAGTTTTCTCTAAGCAAGAATATTTGTAATTCCATCTCTTGGACAGCCTATGTCTCATTTCAGATCTAGCCCATAAAGTTTCACTTCATAGACGGTCAGGGCTAAAAACGACCCTAAAAGTCATCTAGTCTAACTCCTTATTTGCACATAAGGAATTGGGATCAGCCCAGATCACACAGGATCATAGAGGGACTTTGCCCAGGCAACAACATGAAGCCTCCTCTATGTCCCTTCCTTAATGTGGTTTATTAGAAAGTGTGTCAAAACCTGTGTGATATGGAGTGACTGAGTACCCAGAGAGTACCTATCACAATGCCTGGCACAGAGTCAACATGCCACAAATTCAAGTTCTCTTGCCTTTAGCTTCTCCCATATGTCGGTTTCCTGTGGCTACCAACACATTACCACAAACTCGGTAACTTGAAACAACTGAAATTTATTCTCTCATGGTTCTGAAGGTCAGAAGTTTGCAATCAAGGTGTTGGGAGGGCCAAAGCTCCCTCCAGAAGCTCTTGGGAAGCATCTGTTCCTAGCCTCTTCTACCATCTGCAGTCATACCTGACTCATGGCTACATCATTCCAGTCTCTGCCTCTGTTTTCACATTGCTTTCTCCTCTGTGTGTGTCTTTGACTGTCTCCCTCTACCCATGTCTTTTTTTTTTTGGGATGGAGTCTTGCTCTGTCACCAGGCTGGAGTGCAGTGGCGCATTCTCGGCTCACTGTAGTCTTCACCTTCCAGGTCCAAGCAATTCTCCTGCCTCAGCCTCCCGAGTAACTGGGATTACAAGCATGCGCTGCCATGCCTGGCTAATTTTTTTTGTATTTTTAGTAGAGACAGGGTTTCACCATGTTGGCCAGGATGGTCTTGATCTCCTGACCTCGTGATCCACCCTCCTTGGCCTCCCAAAGTGCTGGATTACGGGTGTCAGCCACCGTGCCTGGCCTCTACCCATCTCTTATAAGGATACAGATGATTGCATTTAGGCTCACCCAACTAATCCAAGAGAAACTCTTCCTCTCAAGATCCCTAACTTAAGCACATCTTTTGCCATATGAGATAATGTTTACATGCTCCATGGATTGGGAAGTGAATATATCTTTGGTTGGGGGGGGATCTTTTTCTGCCTATCAAACCCGCACATACCAACTGACTATATTCTAAGGTCTCATTTATGTTTTCCTTCACCGGCGACAGTTTATTTACTATTTGCAAATGCATTACTTGACCTTGAGACATACTTCACTCTTCCAGGCCTGGCTATGCAGAAAACTGCTCATCCCAATACTGCAAAGGTTGTAGTCTCATACTGCCTTTGGAATACAGATTATGCAGTTACTTTGCACCAGGCCATGTAGGTCCATGAGGCCCTCACAGTCTATTGTGAGTAGCTGACAGTAGCATGAGCACTGTAAGTACTAAAGCACAGATGCTGTGAGAGCCTGCAGTATGCAGTGACTTGGGGACTGGGCTTAGGTTCCGTGTCATATTCTTACCTTCATTCTGCTAAAATATTTTGAGCATTCATAATCCACTATATAAGAATTTAGAGATAAGAGACACAGCTCATACCTTTAAGTAAGGAGCTCACAGTTGAATGGGAGATGAATATGAGCAAAAAGAATACAAACCAAAGGTGATGAGTGTTTTGGTAGAGGGATGCCCAGGGTGCCGTGGGGCACAGAGAAGAGACACCCATACAGGCTGGGGTGAGAAATGGGAGTAGAGCTGTTCAGAAAGGCTCTCTGGAGGCAGTGGTTCTTGAGCTGCATCTTGAAGAAGGAATGGAGATGGTTAAGGCAGTAAGGGAGAGGAGAACATTCCACATGGAGGGAGAAAGGCGTGGAGAAGTGACAGGGAAAGGGCATCTCCTCATCATCTTTCACCTCATCTCTCTCCTTGTAATTGTATCCATCCATCCATCCATCCATCCATCCATCCATCCATCCATCCATCCTTCTTCAGTCTCCAAGCGTCTGCTGAGCTTTGACGCCCATGCCCTGTGGTGCTAGGCTGAGCACTGTATGCATGCTTGTTGTTTAACTTAATATAAGTTTGATTCAGGTAAAAACAGACCTAGAGCCTGGTGTAGTGACCCACACCTGCATTCCCAGATACTGGGGAGGCTGATGCGGGAGGATCACTTGAGCCCAGGGGTTCTGGGCTGCAGAATACTATGCTGATCAGGTGCCCACACTAAGCTTGGCATCAATATGGGGACCTCCTGGGGAGCGGGGGACAACTGGGTTGCCTGAGGAGGGGTGAACCAGCCAGGCCGGAGATGGGTCAGGTCAAAACTCCTGTGCTGCTCAGTAGTGGGACTGCACTTGTGAACAGCCACTGCCCTCCAGCCTGGGAAACATAGCCAGACCCTGTCTCTTTATAAAACATTGAAACAAAATACACAAAGCCACCAACAGACCTAGAGTTTTTACCCAGAAACTCTGGGACAGGCATAACTGAAGCGTTATTTTCCTGAAACTTTCCTCCACAGGGACCTTGACCTTGGACCCCTATGACTTTGCCAACTCATGGGCTCTGAGCAGCGGAGAACAGTGGTGTGAACGGGCTTCTCCTCCCAGCAGCTCATGCAACATCTCCTCTGGGGAAATGCAGAAGGTGGGTGTGGCCTGGCCTGGGTGCACCTAGATGGTGTGTGATTTCTGGATCTAAAAGACCGAAGGACTCAGTCTCATATCCTTCCATCTTGGGGAAGAATGGACTTACACAGGGCCCTTTCCTCTAAAACTAACTGTGGCTAGAGTTTGGTCAACTCTAATTCTCATACATCTCGGGCCTGAAGCTCTAAAAATGGGTCTGGGCTAATGGCTTGGTGTAGTATCTCAGTCCATTTGTGCTGCTATAACAAATGCCTGAGACTGGATAATTTTAAGGAACATAAATTATCTTTTATAGTTCTGGAGGCTAGGCAGCCCAAAATCAAGGTGCCAGCATTCAGTGTCTTGCAAGGACCTTCTTGCTGTGACCTGAAGCCGGGTGCTGTGGCTCATTCCTGTAATCCCAGCACTTTGGGAGGTCAAGGTGGGTGGATCATGAGGTCAGGAGATTGAGATCATCTGGGCGCCTGTAGTCCCAGCTACTTGGGAGGCTGAGGCAGGAGAGTGGCGTGAACCCGGGAGGCGGAGCTTAGCAACTCCAGCCCGGGCGACAGAATAAGACTCTGTCTCAAAAAAAAAAAAAAAAAAAAAATTAGCCGAGTGTGGTGGCATGCGCCTATAATCCCAGCTACTCAGGAGGCTGAAGCAGGAGAATCGCTTGAACCCGGGTGGCGAAGGTTACAGTGAACTGAGATCGTGCCACTGCACTCCAGCCTGGGTGACAGAACGAGAGTCTGTCTCAATTAAAAAAAAAAAAAAGTACACTGAAGTGCTCTCATCCACCTCTTTGATCAGAGCACTAATCCATTCACGAAGGCAGAGCCCTCAGGACTCAGTCACTTCCCAAAAGGCTCCACCTTTTAATAGCATCACTTTGGGGTTTAGGTTCCAACACATGGATATACAGTTGAACCATAACAATAACTAACTATGCTTTTCTGTTTTAGACTGCAGTGCCCTCTCTTGTCCCCAAATATCTCCATCATCACCTGCTAGGTGTCTGAAATTTTACCAGTAGAAAAAAGCCACTTCTTTCTTAAGTGGCCATTGTAAAATAGAAATAGGAGGGAGAGCCTCCTCTCATATCAGATCAGCTGGAAGGAAAACTACTTTATAGTTGCAGACACTGAAGAGAGTCTGAGTGAGAGGCTGTGCCTGAAGTGACACAGCTTGGATGTCAGGATGGCTTCCTGAGGCTGCTGTAACAAATTATCTCATAATCTATGGCTTAAAACAATAGGCATTTATTTTCTCCCAGTTCTGGAGGCTAGAGGTCCACATTTAGTTTCCCTGGGCTGAGATCAAGGTGTTGGCTGGGTTTGCTCCTTCCAGACGCTCTAGGTCCTTGCTTCTCTCAGTTTTGGGTGGCAGCAGCATTCCCTGTCTTTGGGCTCATGACTTCAATCTCTGCCTCTGTGGTCACATGGCCTTCTCCTCTCCTGGGCGTGCTAATGCCTGCCAACCCTGGCAAGGCTGGGAGGACTACCCCACCCCTTCCACAGAGCCCTATTGCCACTTACAAGGTAGCCCTGTAGCAGCTCTTTCTGCATCAGAGTTGCCATTCACGATCTCACTCACCAAGACCTCACACTGGAGAGAAGGGGTAGGTGGGGAGGGGTGGCCAGACCACACTCTGCCTTCACCTGCCACAGGTAGAGATGGTCTTTGTGCCTGTCTGTGTGTGGGTGTTTGGGGCAAGAATGCTTTATGTGGGGCAAGACCTTCCCCACTGTGGAACAGGCTAACTTGGGCTGGGGAGGTGGGTGCAGCTGTGAACCTGGACCCCTGTGGGGAACAGGGGTTGCCCTTTTGGGATTGTGCTCAGGGACTCATCATCTGAGGAGCAAGGTTCCTTGGTGGTGCTGTGAGTCAGCCTCCCTGGGAGGGACGTTTGTGTGCACGAGGTTTACTGGGGAGCTCTCAAGAGCAGCCTTGGTAAGGAAGTGAGAGAAGCAGAGTTGGGCAGTAGGAGAAGTTGAACTGCTTGTGATAGCATTGACAGAGCTTCAGCAGGGCCTCAGCTGATCCTTCAAGGAGCTCTGGAAGTTGGAGTGGCCCCTACTGGTCACTGGATGTGGGCTGCCCTGGGTAAGGAGGTGGAACTCCCTTGGGCTGAGGGCCATTCCTGAGGAATGCCTCAGTGGTGAGCCCTTGGCAGCCAACACTGGACAGCTGGTGGATGAGTCCTCAGGCTCTGAATGGGCACCTACACTGTGCCCCGACACCTACACTGTGCCCCGACACCCGCACTGTGCCCCAACACCTACACTGTGCCCCGACACCTACACTGTGCCCCGACACCCTCTACAAAGCTGCTCTACTTGACAGCACCACCTTCCTGCCCTCATCCAGAGAGCAACCACACTGTCAAAAATGTCAACTGAAGAATCACAAGGTTCATAAATGTAGAGAGGAGGGCTTTTCTTATTAAGAGTTGCGGCCTGCAGGCTGGCCATCCTGCAGGCTGGGAAGTGTAGCCTCTGGTAGAAACTGAAAGCAGCTCACGCCTGTAATCCCAGCACTTTGGGAGGCCAAGATGGGCAGATCACGAGGTCAGGAGATCGAGACCATCCTGGCTAACATGGTGAAACCCCGTCTCTACTAAAAATACAAAAAAAATTAGCCGGGTGTGGTGGCGGGCACCTGTAGTGCCAGCTATTCAGGAGGCTGAGGCAGGAGAATGGCATGAACCTGGGAGGCAGAGCTTGCAGTGAGCCGAGATTGCGCCACTGCACTCCAGCCTGGGTGACAGAGTGAGACTAAAAAAAAAAAAGAAACTGAAAGCAGGCATTTCAAGGGAAAAAAGGGTGGAATAGAAACTTATTCCAAAAGGGTTGGCTCAGTATACATATTTAACAGGTTATAGGAGAAGCTATGAATATTCATAACGGGAGGAGGCATTTGCATGTACAGTAAGCAAACATACATGTTACATATGTCCCATGTTTGCTTTGGGATGGCGACTTAACATTTAAATGCATTAAAATTAGCCTGTATAGGTCAAAAGGCGAAATGGAGGACACAGAGACGTCTTGTGCACAGCCTCTGTAAATCAGCCAGAACCATTCCGTGGTTGGAGGTCTCTTACCAGGAAGGAATGCTGGTCAGTACACACACACATACACACATGCACACGCACACACACATGCACAAATTAGCTGGGTGTGGTGGTGCACCAGTAATCCCAGCTAATGGGAAGGCTGAGGTGGGAAGATGGCTTGAACCTGGGAGGCGGAAGCTGCAGTGAGTTGAGATTGCACCACTACACTCCAGCCTGAGTGAAAACGCGAGACCCTGTCTCAAAAGGAAAAAAAAAAAACCCGCAAAAAAGGAAGGGAGTCCCTGCTGGGCCAGTTCTGTTTAACTCTTAGGAAAGAAAGTCTAATGGTGGTTAGCGAGGGAGAGGGTATAAGGAAGGGTGTTCAACCTCCCTCCTATCATGGCCAGGAACTCAGTTTTAACATTTCTCTGGGGTCCCTTTGGCCAAGGGGGAGCCCGTTTAGTCGGTAGGGGGGCTTAGGATTTTATTTTTATTTATCAAAACCTACAAACATGCACAAAGAGGGTGGCCCCTGCCTATACCCAGGACCACGGTCATGATGGACTTGACAGGCCACAGTTGCCTTTGTCTGGGCACGGGCCGCTCTGCAGGGCGTGAGTGCATGCTGCAGTCACCCGAGTGCACAGCCCATCAGCAGAGCAGTAGGGCAGGTGCTCTGTGATTTTGTTCATCCCATGAGAAAACAAAGCCGTAGGAGGTTAAGTAGCTGCCCAAAGTCTCCAGCTAGCAAGGTGCAGAGCCAGGACTCATGCCCTGCCTGGCTCCCTCCCTTTCCTATTCGGGTCACACTGGTTCAGGCTACTCAAGTTATTTCTACCAGTGGGCCCTTGTGTTTCTCTTGGGGAGTTGGGCTTTGCAGGTTCCTAAGATTTCTTTAAGTTCTAAAACCCTTTATTAGCGTGGTGCGGTGGCTCATACCTGTAGACCCAGCTACTCAGGAGGCTGAGGCAGGAGGATCACTTGAGCCCAGGAGGTGGAGGCTGCAGTGAGCTATGATTGCACCACTGCACTCCAGCCTGGGCAACAGAGTGAGACCCTGTCTGTAAAACGAAACCAAAACCAAAAAACAAAACTCTTGCATTGTGTGTTTCTGTGGATTGGGCTATAGAGACAGTATATAATAGGTCTTAATAAATATTGGATGGGTGGATGAATGGAAGTTGGTGGTGTTATTTATCTAGGGATTGTGACCTCTACAATAATCCAGACTCCTTTACTTGTAGAAATCTGATTTATCTAAGTAAGTACGTAAGTAGAGAAACCCAGCCCTCTCCTATTCCAGAAACAAAATAAAACACACCCACATCACCCTCCTCTCACCCACCCCCCATCACGGTAACAGGAGAAAGCTTCATTTTAGCTGGTTATTAATTCAGTGAGTCTTCATCTTCATGGAACAATTTGACCTCTGACCAAGGAGAATGTCAGACCCAGAAAAATATTCTGAGTTGATGCTAAATCCAGCTGCCTAAATTGTGAACAGACAATCTCCACCTTATAAACAAGTACATTCCAAAAGACTTTTTCCCTTGGACTTTGGTGGTGCTAGGTCCTCTGGTTAGGCCATCAAAGTCTGCATCATCTGGATCCTAGCCCAGTACTGGCACTAACAAAGGCGGACTGAGTTCTAGCACGTGAGGGGAGGGTGCTGTCTTGTGGAAGGGAGGAGTTTCCTCTTCTTTCCAGTCAAAGTTCTAAATGCCTGAACCATACCCTTAATAGCCCCCTGAGTGTCTCTCACCCTGGGCCTCGGTGTGGGCGTGGTGCTAAGGGTGTGGGTTTGAGTCAGCCCACTTACTGGCTTTGTGAATCTGGGCAAGACACGTGCCTTTGCAGAGCCTCAGTTTCCACATTTGTAAAACAGAAATAGTACCTGCTGGGTCACTGAAAAGGTAAGAGAGGGATAATATGTACAGAGTTCAGCCCAGTGGGGCTAAACTGTTATGAGCCATGATGATGATGAGGAAGAGGAGGAGGAGGAGGAAGAGGAGGAGGAGGAGAAGGAGAAGGAGGAGGAGGAGGAGAAGGAGGAGGAGGAGAAGGAGGAGGAGGAGGAGGACGAGGAGAAGGAGGAGGAGGAGGAGAAGAGGAGGAGGAGGAGGAGGAGGAGAAGGAGGAGGAGGAGAAGGAGAAGAAGGAGGAGGAGGAGAAGGAGGAGGAGGAGGAGGAGGAGGAGAAGGAGGAGGAGGAGGAGGAGGAGAAGGAGGAGGAGGAGTTAGCTGGCTCCCCATTTTCTCCCGCTGTCCTGTGGTTTCCACTGGAGTGCCCCTGCCTTGAGAGTGGGAGCCGGCAGAAGCAGGCCAAGCATAAGCCGGGCTTTAAGCACAAGTTTCAACATTCATTCTTTTTATCCTTCCCCCTCCCAACTATAACCCATTCCTTTTGGGTAGCCGAGCACAGCTTGAGGTTAGAAGGAAAGCAAGCTGCCCAGACATCTCCACACCTCCAAGTGGGTAAGTGACAGGAACCAGCCTTCCTTCTAGAGCTGCTTGCGAACCCAGATGGATTTCAAATTGAGTGTACTCGAGGTATTGTGTAAGAGAGGACAGATTTTCGGCCGGGTGCGGTGGCTCACGCCTGTAATCCCAGCACTTTGGGAGGCCGAGGCGGGTGGATCACGAGGTCAGGAGATCGAGACCATCCTGGCTAACATGGTGAAACCCCGTCCCTACTAAAAATACAAATGAGCCAGGCGTGGTGGCGGGCACCTGTAGTCCCAGCTATTCAGGAGGCTGAGGCAGGAGAATGGCATGAGAGGCGGAGCTTGCAGTGAGCCGAGATCATGCCACTACACTCCAGCCTGGGCGACACAGCGAGACTCCATCTCAAAAAAAAAAAAAGGACAGATTTTCATAATTTCTTTTTTTCCCAAACATACAGTTGTGCTGTTGGTGGGTGGGTCACTCTTGGCTGCCCTTCAGTGTTCTCCAGGCAGGGGTGAGATGAAGGGGAGGCAGTGGGTGCCTCAGTGGGTGAGGTGGGGCCAGGGTGACCATGGAGGTACCACTAATACTGAAACATGCCTTCAAGGATTTATTATTTTTTGTCTCATTTTATTTTGCAAACAGCCCAGTGCAGAGTAGGTACTTGACAAATGTTCCCCTACCCTCGGAATACAAAGGAATGATCTCATTTATCTATTCTGAGTGGGAGGTAAAGACAGGATTCTCAAGTGCAGAACCTGATCCTGAGGTCGGTTGAGGAGGGAGACTGGGAGGTTTGTCTCCTGGAGACAAAGGGGAGGGAGAATGCAAGAGAAGCCTTGTTGGCCTCCCAGGGCACCTTTCTGAGGCTCCAGCTGTACCCTAGCTACTCGCTTTATCTCCTGGGTGCATTAAAGTTCTTACTAATCAGTGTCCTGGGAACAGCTGAAAAAACTGGGTACCAGGTTCTTCGTGTTGGGCTGAGGCCAGAAACACGTGAGACCTCCCAGAGGCACAAGCTCCTCCCAGCTCAGAACTCCCAGTTTCAGGTTGTTTACCTGAAAAGAGAGGACTGCTTTGTCCTCAGCCAATCAGATAGCATTTGCCCACAACCGAGGCTTTTTCACTGGCTGGGAAGCACAATGACTCGTCTCCCAAGAGGTGATTAATAAGGTCTTTTGAATTGTTCACAGCCTATGTAGTCCCGCAGGGCCCCCAGGTTCAGAAGTCCGGTCTGGTAAATGCCGCGTCATTTATGAGTGTCTGCTGTTGTGGCTCCGAGGGCCATTCGGGGTGGCAGAGTGTTTTGTGTGGGAGTTCACACTGACCTTAAAACTTTCCTTGACAGCCTCCAGAATCTACTTCCCCAACCCTCTGGTGCTTTCTGTCTTTCTAGGGCACAGCAAGGAGTCAGCTCATTCTGAGAGGCAGGTCATGTTACTTATTAGTTATACCTAGGGAATGAATGTTTCCTTGTTATGCCAGCAAAACCCAATGCCTGTCTCCACTGGGACTGATAATGGCCTTGTTTGATTGCATGCAAATTTGCAGTTTTTTCAGCTTTTCAAACTGAAGGTAGGATGGTTGGAGTTCGGAGCTCCAAGCTATGAACATTCAGATAATTGATGTTCATTTGCAGGTAACTATCACAAAGTGTACATTTGAGAAAGAAAGATCCTTAGATCACTTTTAAAAAATTCGTTCAGTCTGGGGAATGCCAGCAAGGGCTGAACCTTACAAAGGGATCTTGGCTTTGTCCTGTAGTCCTGTCAGCAACAGGAAGCCCAAGGCTCCGGGGGGCTGGGCTTGGGCTGCATCCAGCTCATACCATGCTTTTGCTAATTAGAAAAAGGCACCCCTTTCTCGAGAAACTTCACCACCACCTGCTGGGAAACGGCGAAGATAAACGTAATAACTGAACATATAATGTACATGTATATATGTATACAATGTCTACCATATGAACAGTAGTCACTTGGTGTGTTGCCACTGTGTGGACTGTGTGGCTTGCATCATGACACGTGACGGTGTTGGCCTGGCTTCCTCAGGGAGGCACAGTCACTGTGGCCATCATCTCCTCCTCAAGATGATCAGTCTCTGTTGAGAAACTGAGTGCACCAGTTATCACTCTACCTACCAGTGGTGAATCATTCATCGGCAGCATCAACTTCCGACAGCTGTCTGAAGTGGAAGAAATTTCTTTTCATCAACCTTAGGAATCTTAGGCTCGTAAAAACTCATGGTTGAGAGTCTAGCAGATACCTAGTTCAACCCCCTACCTGCTGCATGAATGCTCTCCACAAACTATGCCTGGGTAGACAGGTTATGCTGTGACCTTGACTTTAAGAGTTAAATCTTGGCCGGGCACGGTGGCTCATGCCTGTAATCCCAGCACTTTGGGAGGCTGAGGCGGGCGGATCACGAGGTCAGGAGGTCGAGACCATCCCGGCTAACACAGTGAAACCCCGTCTCTACTAAAAATACAACAACAACAACAACAAAAATTAGCCGGGCATGGTGGCAGATGCCTGTAGTCCCAGCTACTTGGGAGGCTGAAGCAGGAGAATGACGTGAACCCAGGAGGCGAAGCTTGCAGTGAGCGGAGATCGCACCACTGCACTCCAGCCTGGGTGACAGAGCGAGACTCTGTCTCAAAAAAAAAAAGAAAAAAAGAGTGAGGTCTTTGAGACACCCTTGCTGGGCGCTTCCCAGCCATCTTGCAGACCTCAGCCCTAGGCAACCCTCGACTCCCTGGTAAATTCTTTCTTTCATCGTATGCCCATTTGAAGCTAAAGCCCTGTCCTTCCGTGTCCCTGAATACTGGAGAAGCAGGTGCTTTTGGTCTGGTTTCTCCTGGTCTGGCTCAGGAACTCACATCAATTGCAGTCCCGTCAGTCACTGAATAGCCTCAGATTTCCTGTTTTCCACTGGTCTCTGAATTTGGTGTTTATTAGGTGAACACAAGCCTTATTTTCTTTGGCCATTCGTGTCTTCACATTCTCTCGCTTCCTCCATTATCTTGTAGAACTCTTTCCGCCTCCTCTGAAACAGCATGCAGTTCACCTGTGATTCCTCTTCCTCCCAGAAAGTCACCTGTCCTGCTTGAGCTGACATTTTAAACAGTCATGTTGACTTTGAATAATCACAGCATGCCTTGCTCTCAGTAGCCCAGAGAGGCACTGAAAATCCCCATTCTGTTAGAGACAAAGCAGTTCACTCTTCATGCTCTCATTAAATGCTGCCCAAGCCTTTTATTTGCAAAGGACCTACCAGCCCTTTCTGCTATTTCTGCTCATGGGGACTCTGAAAGGGAAATTCACAGGCATGGTGGGAGGCAATGTAAGCCCAGCGGACTTGGGTCTCACTGTCTAGGCCCACTTCTGCCTTCCCTCCTCCTTCTCCTTGCCTCTTCCGTTCACTTAATTGGCAGTTTTGGTCTGGAATGGACTTTTCTTGGAGACTGGGAAGAATTTTGTTAACATGTGTTTGCTTGGTAGCATAGTTGTGATTCATAGAGTCCAGTTGTCAGGGGAGAGCCTGGCCCAGAGAAGGTCAGTAGATCTCAAGGAAGGACCCTTGGAACATAGGATCCCAGAGAAGTTAGTTGTCAGATGATGTCCCTGGTTTTACAGCTGGGGTGCCCACCCACTACGCCCCAGTGACACTGAGCTCAGAGCTGGGGTTTGCAATAAGTACACACGTATCTTTTTCCGTTTTGATGAGAACCGCTCTCTCAAGTCTCTTTCTTGAGTCTTTGATAGGCTAAGGAATAAGGACTTATTTCAAGTGCTTTACTGAGGTCCAAGAATCCAGGGAGCAGTCCCTGGTTTGGCCCAATTCTCTGCATGTCCTCGTGTAAGTTACTTTCCTGCTCTGCCTCTCAGTCTTCCCTAAGGTAAACAGAGCTCCACGGAAGCCCCTATGGATAAGCAGCCTTTCTTTACAGCAGATTCGCTCACCTGAGTGCAGGATGGGAGAAGGGCAGGGAGCCAATAGTTGTGGTGAAACAGTGGTGACCTTGGCCACTGTTCCCTTGGGGGTCTAGCCTCATGGCAGAGGTCAGTGGCTACCGTGGGGTTTTGCAGATTTCCCTTGAGTTACACAGAACTTGGCCTTTATAATTTTTTTTTTTAAATTTTACTTTAAGTTCTGGGATACATGTGCTGAACATGCAGGTTTGTTACATAGGCATACATGTGCCATGGTAGTTTGCTGCACCGATGAACCCATCATTTAGGTTTTAAGCCCCACATGCATTAGGTGTTTGTCCTAATGCTGTCTCTCTCCTTGCCCCCGACCCCCGCTCCTCCCCCTCACCACAGGCCCTGGTGTGTGATGTTCCCCTGCCTGTGTCCATGTGTTCTCATTAGAACTTGACCTTTTATGTTGCTAATTTGATAAGCCCTTGAGGAGAGTTGGATAAGGTCCTAGTAGCCAAGCATTCAATTCAAAGGCCTCCCTAACATAATGTTCTCAAAATCCTTTAACAAACTATTTCTTAGGTGGGTTCCTTTCCCTTTTCCTTTTCCCTGGTGAGGAACAGAATGGACAAGAATCTGATGGTGCCCATAAGTGCATATTCACTGAGATGTTTCATACAGCTTGGGTGATATGAGGTAGACTAAGAGACAAGACACATAAGAGAAATTAAACCATGAAAGACTGTCTGGGGTTAGTAAATGACAAATCGCCAAGCAAATGGTAAGTGATAGCGCACCTTAGGGGAATTAGCTCCTGTCACAGAGCTGATGCTCTTTTCTTGCTGGGAGCAGGATGGGTGAGTGACTCAGAAAGGGCTGCTTTCCATCCCCAGAGCTCGGTAGGCCCCAGACTGGGAACCAGGGAATGGTGCCCGGTCTTTGTCCTTCCAGCCAGCATGCCCTAATCCCTAGAAGCTGCTCAGATGCCTCCAGGAGCCCCAAGGAGAAGGTGAGGAGGCTCCCTTAGAGAGCTCCATGGCCAAGTGTGCTACTTCTCATGAGCACTGGACCCCAGCTATCTTAGAGAGAGGAATGTCAAGCTCTGCAGAAACCATCCATTTGGTGGAAATCTATCAATCGGTTTCACCAGATCCTTGTGAGTCAGAATCTTGGAATGCGGGTGGGAATCTTAGGCCAGCCAGAAGTTATAAATAGAATCAGCTACCCTCCCCCACCCATCATTACAGGCTGACCAATGAGAAGGTATTCCCTGCTGCAGGGTGAATTCTTGAACCCACTACTTTGGAGCAGCTAAGGCTCCAGGCGCCTCCCTACCTACCAGGGGCCGCTGCAGGGCACCCATCCCAGAGCTAGAAAGATCAGGGCTTGTGGAACAATATTGCACTCTCTGTATTAGACTTTCCTTTCTTTGTTCACTCAGTCCTAGGAATGTCCCCCTCCCTTCTCCTTTGTCAGCTGCTTGGGAGCAAACACAACAGCTAAGCTTCAGATCTCTGGCTCTGCTTTCTCTCCTCCTGCTGCCTGCCACTGAGGAGATGTGCTTGCTTTCCCTCCTCCTCCCCTGCACCCGCCTGATGTCTCCAGGGAAGATGCCTGGTCTTCTTTAATAAACTGGAAATGTGATTAAGATGGACCACAATTGGGTCTGCACACCAACCCAGGCATGGTGAGGTCATGGCTGGATGGGCTGGGGCAGCCGCTCTCCCGCAGCTTCTGGCACCGCCGACAGGAGTTGAAAGAAGACAGGAGTAGCTGATGCAGGGCCTTGGAGCCAGGGAGCTGCTGGAAGTGTGCAAATTGGCTGGCCCTTGTTTTGCATCCCTGCCAGAATGGCTTAGCAGAGAACTGAGGAGCCAGTATGGATAGCAGGCAAATGAGAATAATTATAAGCATTTGATTTCCTGGTGTCATCTCATTCGATTTCATTTTGCAGAAGCCATCTAGGGTAGGTCCAAGTATTGCTCTCTGTGTCAGTTGGGAGTAGGTTCAGCTGTGAGCGACAGGACTTCTACAATCTAAGTTTATTTATCTGTCATGTAAAGAAGCTTGGAGTAGGACGTCCAGGGCCATGCAAGATCTCATGGTGTTGGGATCCAGGGTCCCTCTGTCTTATTTCTCTGTTGTCCCCAGTGGGGGCTTCTACCTCGTGCACCAAGACGCCAGCTCAAGCTTCAGGCATCACAACTACATTCCTGCAGTAGAAAGAGAAGGGACTAAGAAAGAAGCAATCCCTTATTTTGAGGACACTTCATGGAGGTTGCACAGGACCCCTCTGCTTATAGCCTACTGGGCATTGCTTAGTCATATGGCTGCCCCCAGCTGCAAGGGAGGCTGAGAAATGGAATCTTATTCCTAGCAGCTCTGTGCCCCGGTGCGGGCGGGGGGAATTGAAAACTGAGGATTCTGTGACTAAGAAAGAAGGGGAGAATAGCTCCCGGACAACTTTCAACCTCTTCCACTTTTCCCCTCTTTCACAGGTAGGGAAATGGGGGTGCAGAGAGGCGAGATAATTTTCCTTTTCTTTTTTGTTTTTTAGAGACAGAGTCTCGCTCTCTTGCCCAGGCTGGAGTGCAGTGGTGCAGTCTTGGCTCACTGCAACCTCTGCCTCCCAGGCTCAAGTGATCCTCCCACCTCAGCCTCTCTAGTAGCTGGGACTACAGGCACGTGCCACCACGCCTGGCTAATTTTGGATATTTTTGTAGAGATAAGGTTTCGCCATATTGCTGGTCTCGAACTCCTGGACTCAAATGATCTGCCCACTTTGGCCTCCAAAAGTGCTGGGATTAGGCTGGTTGCGGTGGCTCACGCCTGTCATCCCAGCACTTTGGGAGGTCGAGGTGGGTGGATCATGAGGTCAGAAGTTGGAGACTACCCTTCCAACATGGCGAAACCCCATCTCTACCAAAAATACAAAAGTGCTGGGATTACAGGTGTGAGCCACTGCACTTGGCCAAGATCATTTTCTTAAAGTCACACACTTTGAAAGTGATGGGTTGTGAGAGGCAGAGGTTTCACTGAGCTGAGATCATGCCATTGCACTTTAGCCTGGGCAACAAAAGTGAGACTTCATCTAAAAAAAAAAAAAAAGTGGCGGGTTGAGATTCTAGCCCAACCATGCTTCTAAAACCTGAGCTATGGCCACTGTATGACCCTGTCTTCTAATCTGATTGTTAGGAAACAGGAGTGGGAGGGCAGGATGGAAAACTGTGTAATTTGTGGTTTGGAATGGACTCAGGGTTTGCACCCCATTACTAGTGTTAAAAGAAAAACCTCAGACAAATTAAATTTAACAGGGTTTACTTGAGCAAAGAATGATGCATGAATCAGGCAGCCCCCGAATCAGAACAGGCTCAGAGAGACTCTGGCCTGCCTCATGGTCAAAGAAGATTTATGGACAGAAAAAGAAAAGTGACTTACAGAAACTGGAAGTGAGGTAGAGAAACAGCTGGATTAGCTGCAGCGCAACATTTGCCTTATCAGAACATGGTTTGAACAGTGGGCTGCCCCAAGAGGAGGTTACAGTGTGTTTGCATCTCCAGTTAGGTTACAGTTCATTATGTAGGGAGAAACCTTTAGGCCTAACTTAAAATATGTAAGGAGGCAGCTTTTGGCTAAACTTAAAATTTAGCAAATGTATAGCAGTTGTCCAATTGTTTAATCGCAGGACCCCGTATACTCTTAAAAAATAATGATGGACTTTAAAGAGATTTTGTTTACGTGGGTCATATCTCTTCATACTTACCATATTAGATATTAAAACAGAAATTTAAAACATTTTTTGATTCATTTTAAAATAACAAGCTCATCATGTTTAACGTAAAGAACATATTTTTAGGCCAGGCGTGGTGGCGCACGCCTGTAATCCCAGCACTTTGGGAGGCTGAGGCGGACAGATCACGAGGTCAGGAGTTCGAGACCAGCCTGACCAACATGGTGAAACACAGTCTCTACTAAAAATACAAAAATTAGCCGGGTGATGTGGTGTGCACCTGTAATCCCAGCTACTCAGGAGGCTGAGGCAGGAGAATCACTTGAACCCTGGAGGCAGAGGTTGCAGTGAGCCGAGATTGTGCCACTGCACTCCAGCCTGGGTGAAAAAGTGAGACTGCGTTTCAAAAAAAAGAACATATTTTTAAATAAAAAGAACGATAAATTCCAAGCCAAAAAATAATTTAGGGGAAAAATGACACTGTTTTACAGTTTTGCAAATCTCCTTGCTCTCTGGCTTCAGATACATCATCTGGATTCTCATATCTGCGTCTGCATTTAAATCTGTTGTGATATCTCATGTCCCATAGCCTCGGAAAGTGCACTGCACTTTGGTGAAAGAGTGAGAGAAAAAAGTGCAAATAGCATCTTAGTATTATTATAACAACAGTTTTGACCTTGTGCACCCCGAAAGGATCTTGGGAGTCCCTGGGCGATCCCTGGACCTCACCTTAAGAACCACTGACTTAGGCCGGGTGCGGTGGCTCACTCCTGTAATCCCAGAGCTTTGGGAGGCCGAGGCGGGTGGATCACGAGGTCAGGAGATCGAGGCCATCCTGGCCAATGTGGTGAAACTCCGTCTCTACTAAAATTACAAAAATTAGCCAGGCATGGTGGCGCATGCCTGTGATCCCATCTACTCGGGAGGCTGAGGCAGGAGAATCCCTTGAACCAGGAAGTCGGAGGTTGCAGTGAGCTGAGATCGTGCCACTATACTCCAGCCTGGTGACAGAGCAAGACTCCGTCTCAAAAAAAAAAAAAAAAAAAAAAAAAAAAAACCCGCAGACCTAGTAAATTCTTTATCCACTCCATGCCTCAGTTTCTAAATCTGAAAGGCTGTCTGTATCAGCCTTTGTCTGAGGAGAGCTGTGTTCTTTGGAGGTGTCTTCAGGCCTCTGAAGGGCCCATTTGTGGCATGGGTGATGAGATGGTCTCTGAAAGTACTTTAGGTGGGCTAGGAGAGAGGTCAGCTGTGGAGAAGGAGGTGAGGTTTGCCTCAGCCTTTCCTGAACGCAGGAGGATGGGCAGAGAATCTGTGGAGGGCCTTCTGGGCAGGGAGCTCTAAGAGCCAACAGCCTCCCATGACTGAGTGGATGGTGAGAGCCAGAGATGTCTGGCCTAGGCATCCCGCCTGGCTCCTGCTGCCCACCCCACCCACTGGTGTGCATGACTGTGCCAATTCCCACAGGAAAAGAGGGCACACGGAGCCGTTTCTAAGCCATGGAGGGCATAACCTAAGGGGAGTGAGAGAAAGGGGCCTATGAGAACTTCGCGCAGGCAGGAACACACACGGAAGGGTCTGAGGGCATGGGAGCAGGCGGAAAGTAGACACCTACTCAAGGAGAGCTTGGCTGGGTTTGGGTTATGATGGGGGCCGTAACTACCTGCTAGGAGAAGCTGAGGCCACAGACTTGGAACAGCCTCTCAGAGGGCAGCTGTGCCTTTCCTGGGGAATCTGTTGGCAAGACTGGGCTGGAGTCTCAGTGCTTGGCTCAGCCGTGGTGACCCTGTTCCTTCTCCTGCCTGAGCTTATGCCATTGGCTTCACCTGGCATGGCCTCCCTCCTGCCCTGCAGCCTGAATCCTATATGGCATCCAGGGCCCAGCGCAGACTGCCTCCTGTTAGGCAGCCTTCCCTGGCGTCTCAGCTGCAGGTTTCTTGCTGCTGCCATTGGCTGCACCATTGGGAAGACACCTCTAGGTGAGGACCAAGTCTTCAGGCTGTTATGCAAACATCCCCATGGAAACACCCGGTTCAGGTAGATTGAATGCCAGTTAAGAGCTGGAGGGCATGACTTACTCCTGTCTGCGTTCATCACTGTTAGGTTTGATTCAGCATGTCCTTATTGCCTACCATGAGTGCCCTGGGAATACAACTCCTGTCTTTGAAAAGCTTGCAGAGAAATGGAGGAGATGGCCACAGAAATGGACCATTTCAGTACAAGAATAGAGGCCCCCAGAGGGCTGTGAGGACACCTAACTAGGCAGAGTGGGGAGAAGGACCTGTCAGAGGAGCCTTCCTGGAAAAGGAGGCTCTTGATCTGAAGTGTGGAGTGGGAGTTAGTGGGGTCCAAAGAAGGGGGAAATGTGGGAGGGCAGACGGGATGGGCAGAGGGCAGATTCCCCCGCTAGGCTTTATGAGGGGGATCTGTTTGCTTTCTATTGCATTCCTTGAGCCTGGCACAGTGTGTGAGGCGGGGAGCAGGGAGGGTGAGGATGGAGAGCCAGGCTGGGGTCAGATCATGAAGGGCGAGCTTCCTGGCTTTGCTGTCTCCTAATGAGCTAGAGCTTTGCCCTGTCAGCCAGGGTGGGACATACATAGTTAGACTTGCATTTTATATGGGCTTGGACACCCTGCTGGAGGCCCAGAGGCCACACTGCTAATGCTTGTTGAGTGAATGTTTTGGTCACTACCTGCCTCCCAGTGACTCTGCCACGAGCCTGAGAGTACAAGATGCCAACTCTTCCTTGGGCCTATTTCTTTTTCTTTTTTTTTTTGAGACAGAGTCTCGCTCTGTTGCCCAGGCTAGAGTGCAGTGGCGCGATCTCAGCTCACTGCAAGCGTTGCCTCCTGGCTTCGTGCCATTCTCCTGCCTCAGCCTCCCGAGTAGCTGGGACTACAGGTGCCTGCCACCATGCCCAGCTAATTTTTTTATTTTTTTTTATTTTTAGTAGAGACGGGGTTTCACCGTGTTAGCCAGGATGGTCTTGTTCTCCTGACCTCTTGATCCGCCCACCTTGGCCTCCCAAAGTGCTGGGATTACAGGTGTGAGCCACCGTGCCCGGCCCTTGGACCTATTTCTGTGTCCTGTCTCAGGACCTGGTCTGGTCTGGCAGGGCTACCTGTGGCAGGACAGGGAAGCTGGGAGCAGCAGAGATAGCCACCTAAACATGCTGTGTGGTATGGCTGCAGGTGAGTGCGGATCCAGCTGTGGGTGCTGGGCAGACCTCTGCAAGTCCTGCTCGGCTCTCAGACTGTGCCCACTCAAGTGGACCAAGTTTAGGCCAAGCCTGACCAGAGGAAGACTGAAGGACAAAATGGGAGGACAGACTTTATCTTTCGTTTCTGCTAAGAAAGAAACCCTAGGCAGATTTCAGAAGTTTGCACAGTGGAGGCCAAAGGAATTGTTCTAAGAAGGGAGGTGGCTGTTTCTGCAGAAATCTACTCCCATCCTGCAGGCAAATCATCAGAAACACCCTTCTTGCTAAGGCTTTCTATAAGCCATTTAATGCCTCCAGGGACCTCCCAGGAAATGTGCTGGAGTGCTGTTCCCATTATCCCTCGGAGTGGGAAAAGAGTGATCTGGAAATGCTGGAGATGGGCCATGCTGGGCTGTGTCTCGTCACGGCTCTGAGAGGGGAGGGTGCCTGGATTCCTGGGTCTCTTCTTTCCCTTGGCTGGTACTGCATCCTGCTGGTGAGAATCACTGGTTCCTGGTCCCTGTGCCTGCAGGAATCAGTCCTGTGGTGCAGGGACTGCTCCGAGCCACTGTGCTACTGCCCAAGTGATGGCAGCAGTCATAGCAATGACCAGGAAAACCCCAGGGAGTGCCTTTTTGAGGTTTTCTCTAGTTTCAAATTGTGGGTAGGGAAAAGGCTAGACAATAGCCTGAGCACATGACCCTCTCTGGGACACCCTCATCTGCACTGCATTAGTTCAGTGACCTAATTCCCTGAATGACATTTTTGATGGGGTAGGCAGCATGGCAGAATGGAGGGAAAGACACAGGCCTCGGTCTCCTTCCCTGAGCCCCAACTTGGCAGTGAGGATGGGAAATTCTGCCTATTGCAAAGAAGAGAGGTTCCCTCCCTGCTACTAGAAACTCACTTTGTTTTGGAGGGGTGTGAACTTCCCAAATAAAAGATGAATACAAGCAGCCGCTCTGTTCCCTAAGGAGCACCCAAGATACTAGGAAGTGATAATGTTGCTGGGTCTCAGTATAGCCCAGGCAGATGGAGATAAGGCGAAAAGGACAAAGGTGTCCTTCTCCCCTGCTGGGGACCTGCTCACTATTCTAGAGGGTAAGCCTAGTGGCTGGAGGGATCTCTCTGGAGGCCAGGAGATGATGAAGATGATGATGATGATGATAGAGGTCGTCATTTATTAAGGTAAGTCTTCCGTCTTGTCACATAGGAACTGTTACTATTCTCCCCTGTTTTGCAGAGGAGGAGGGGTTGAGTAAACAGCCTAGCTCACACGCTAGCATGGGGAAGACGTTGGGTTGAATCTGGGGCTGTGGAAGTCATGATGAGGCCAAGGCAGGCCTGCCCACCTCTGTCCGTCTCCCTGGTCATTGCTTTCAGAAGCCTCAGATTCCTCTTGTGTAAAATGCTCAGGGTGACCAATGAAAGGCTGCATGTAAGCACCTGAGACCTGAGTGGTCCCGGGACCCACAACAGTGGCCTGCATTCCTGGCTGGCCTACGTGGTGCTGGCATTGTGGCATCTTCACACGGCCCCAACAGGCCGTCTGAGACTGGTCATTTCCACAGGTCATTCTCACTCTGGGACACTCTTCTCCGACCAGGTGAGCTGATTTGCCTAAGTCCCCACCGCCAGTAAGGGGCAGAGCTGGTCCTTAGGCCTAGGCTTTTCACAGCCACACAGTGGGTGCCCGCCCGGCAGAAGGGGATTGGGCAAGGCAGGGCCGTGGAGGGGCTGCTGTTGGCTCTGAGACGCAGAGCAGCTGATGGCTGTCCCCATGAGCCTGCCCACTGCAGTTCTGCAGTTCAGCAGCCCGTGCCGGTGGGTGCTTTCCTAAGGTGCAAAGAGAACCTGGCTTTTTTTTTTTTTTTTTTTTTTTGAGACAGGCTCTTGCTCTGTCACCCAGGCTGAAGTGCAGTGGCACAATCTCAGCTCACTTTAACCTCCACCCTCGCCCCCCGTTCAAGCAATTCTCTTGCCTCAGCCTCCTGAGTAGCTGGGATTAGCAGCATGCGCCACCATGCCCCACTAAGTTTTGTATTTTCAGTAGAGATGGGGTCTCACCATATTGGCCAGGCTGGTCTCAAATTCCTGGCCTCAAGTGATCCGCCCGACTTGGCCTCCCAAAGTGTTGGGATTACAAGTGTGAGCATCTTTTCCAGGCCTGCCTGCTTGGCTTTGATGGTGGAGTGGGTGGAGGCCTAGCAAGGGGCAGGGCTCTAGCACCAGGCACTGGGGGTAGGACACTGATTTCCTTAGGACCAACATCCCTGTGCTGCCAGACTGGATTTCGAGGACGGTGAGCAGATGGGGTCAGGTTTCTATTCCTGTGGGCTTTCTGTGGCACCGCAAAGCAGGAGGCCCATGGGCCTCGCCCCTGGCCCCGACTGTAGATTTACACAGGCTTGCTGTGGAGACCCTTGGTACAATTCGAGCTGATTAAATTTCCCTCTCCTCAAAACGGGTAGTTTCTTTCCTCTTTTTTACTGTCCCCTTTCCAAACACTGATTGGCTCCAGTTTACCCTTCAGGACTCAGTCCTTCCATTGACATATTCTTGCACTTTTTTCTTTTTAGCTGAAGATCATAAGTTCTTTCGTGAACTCCCAGCTTTGTCAGTCAGAGAGTATTGCATGATGCATCCAAGAAGTTATGCAAGAAAGAAATCATGGGGATCATATATATGCGTGACTCTGTGTTGTGCCAAAGCTAAGAAAGACATCATGGATTCTAAGACACACCATTGTTCTGTGTATCGCTCAGAAACAAAAGGCTACCAATTCAAATATGATAGCCATCCTAAGATGCAATCCAACTTCAGAGATGTTACACTGTGGGAAAAAGGTGTATTTAGAGTCATTAACATATAGAATGGAGAGATGTTTCTAGGTAAAATGTAGGGTCGTTTATCCTCGTGAGTGAGCAGAAGTAGGAAATGACGACAATTCCAAAGCTGCCTGTGTTATCAGGATGAGGGCATCAACAAAGTGGTAGAACCAAGAATACTCGTGCCTGCTGCAGTGTGTCTGGGACATTCCACAGAATCAGCGCATGCTGTTGCTGACGGGAACTGGTCCCGTCTGGCCCCAGCAATCACCTGGGGAGTGTTTCAAAAAAAAAAAAAAACCATCTTGCTGAACCCCATCCCCAAACTACTGAATTCAGATCCCTTAGGGTGAGACCCAGGAATCTCTACTTTATATAAAGCCCCTTGTCCCATCCCCCTTATTCAAGGTCAGGGAGGGGAGCTGACCAGGTCAGTGCAGAACCGATGCTGACAGCATTCCTGGACTCTGCAGCCACCCAGGCCAACTCCAGGGCCACTGCTCTTTGTGCTTCTCTCCATCCTCTGTCCGTTCCTAGGACACTGCCCACCACAGCAATCCAGGGCCTTGGACTCTGCATTTCCAGGACTCAGTCTAGGATGTAACCTTAGCCTTGGTCTACTTCACATTGCACGGGTCCAGCATCTTTTCCTTGGTCAATGGGCTGGTGCATTGAACACATGCATCTGCTTGGTGCCAGCCTGTCCCAGGTGCTGAGGGAGCTGCCTTGGTTTCCCTAGCAGGGCTAAGTGTCAGTGCCACACTCAGGGAGACACTAAGGGAGCTACCGCTGAGGCAGCCCCTCTTCCTGCAGGGCCTGTGGGAGCAGTGCCAGCTTCTGAAGAGCACCTCGGTGTTTGCCCGCTGCCATCCTCTGGTGGACCCCGAGCCTTTCGTGGCCCTGTGTGAGAAGACTTTGTGTGAGTGTGCTGGGGGGCTGGAGTGCACCTGCCCTGCCTACCTGGAGTACGCCCGGACCTGTGCCCAGGAGGGAATGGTGCTGTATGGCTGGACTGACCACAGCGCGTGCAGTAAGTCGGCCCCCTGCCCCGTCCTGCCCTGCAGGGGATGAAGGGTCTGTCCTGGGTGGTGTCCCTCAGGGCACTTCGGGGCTGTGTCACGTACGTGCGGCTTTACCACACCCAGCCAGCCAGTGACCACAAAGCCACATGTCCCGGACCCATTTCCTGAATGGCTCCTGCCCTCTGTCAAACGGGCTTCCCAAAGCCACATGTCCTGCCCCTGCCTCTGTCCCGCCCCCACGCCTCCCCTGGCGACCCCTGATTTCCCTCAGGAAATCCGACCCCTGCACTCACACAGTGTTCTCTGCTTCCCACCAAGATCTTGGCAGTTGCGGTTTCAGTTTTTGTCTTCACCGCCTGCCTGCCCGAATTGATGAGGAGCAGGGCGCTGACCTGCCTGTCTGTGTGTGGTGATCTTTGAGAGAGCAGAAAGCATTGATTGAGTTCTTCTCTTTTATTAACTCAGCCTCCTCTCTCCAGGCTAATGACCACTATCCCTCCTACCTTACTCGTGGTGCTGTGTGTTTCATCTTCCAGTCTCAATGGGTGCCTAGTTATGGTCACTGTCCCCAAATTATCAGGATTAAGTGGGGACTTCTGAGGTCACCTTGCAACAAGTCTCCTCTTTCCCCAGCCCTTCCAGTGATTAAAAGCCATGCAGACAGATAAGCAGTCTGCGATGGTTCCACAGATGAGACAGAGGAGCCGGCCACATCTTTACACTGCACACGTGTGTCTCAGTGTGTGGCAAATAGCTGCTGAATTCGAACTTTCCACCTGCGGTGGGGGTGTGAGGAAGGAGGATGCTGGCAGCTGGTTTCTTCTCTGTAAAGCCGAGTAGCTTTTTTTTTCTTTTCTTTTTTTTTTTTTTTAGGTCTGTGAACGTAGGGTAGGGGAGATACCTGATGTATCTTGGAGAAAGGTTAAGGGGCAATAGTTTGGTGTCAGAAAGCCCAGAAAAGAGTGCTTATGTGTTGCGGTCTTTCAGTCAGCCTGAGCGTCGCTCAGCTACAGGGTAGAGAGGGGAAGTAGGAGAGCCTGTCCTTGCAGTGAGGAGCTGGTTCCAGTGGGAAGAACAGAGAGTGCTTAGGTGATACCTGTGAAGGCAGCCTTGCGGCAGAGTGGAAATAAATATGGAATGACTGTCACCATGCAGGCAAATGTGCCCAGTGCTGGGTGGGGCATTTGATTGGGGCCAATTTCATGGGGAAAAGGAGGAGGGGTGGGATAGAGGGCACCATGGCTCCTTGCTTTGTCCTAGGAGGCCACTTGTTTTGAGCCTAGAGGAGTTTGGTGTCACTCTGAAAGGGTTTTAGGTGAAGGGGAGGAAAAGAATGCCAAGTTGTTCATGGAGAGCAGGTGACCAAGGGGAAGGGTGGGGGTCCTGGGTGCCCCCGATGGGTCTTGGTAAAGGCCTCACAAAATGGAAGATTTTCATCTAAGGAAGGGGTGGCCTCAGGAGGGGGGGCACATGGCTCACTGGGGCCGAGATGGCCCTGGAAGCCTGAAGTCAGAGGGGAGCACTCAGAGTGGGCTGCGGCGTGGCTGGTGAGATAATGCACCAGTGGGACCTGCTCTGGGCAGACCCCTTTGATGTTCCTTTTCAGGCCCAGTGTGCCCTGCTGGTATGGAGTATAAGCAGTGTGTGTCCCCTTGCACCAGGACCTGCCAGAGCCTGCACATCAATGAAGTGTGTCAGGAGCGATGCGTGGATGGCTGCAGCTGCCCTGGTAATGAACTTCCCACTTTATTTACAGATCGGAGACCTTGCCAGCACCCTTGGCTTTAGGAAGCGAGATGAAGGCCACTTGTGTTTGCTCCCTGTTGCTGAAATCAGAAGCCTTTTATTAAGTTTTTAAATGTCTTTGTCCAGCATGATCAGGATTGAGCTGGTCTTTATTTTTAATGTACGTTGTCGTGTTGTACTGTATCCATGAATGCACTTGTGTTGAGGGAAATTGGAGGGTGGCCTGGGCCCCAACAGTAACTTTCTTTGGGGAAGTCGTGGCCCATCTGAGCTGAGTTGTTTTCTCAATTAGGTGTGTCAGGGAACCGATCTGGGAAAAAGATGTCCTGGGCTTGCCATGTGAGCTCAGCTGAAAAAGGGCTCTGCACTAGAAAGTCTTTTCAGGGGAGGCTTGGTGGGCTTTGGGGAAAACCCCTGTTTAATTTCTGAGAGCAAGGCTGGGTGCGGTGGCTCATGCCTATAATCCCAGCACTTTTGGAAGCCAAGATGGGAGGATCACTTGAGTTCAGGAGTTTGAGACCAGCCTGGCCAACATGGTGAAATCCCGTCTCCACTAAAAATACAAAAATTAGCTGGGAGTGGTGGTGCGCGCCTATAATCCCAGCTACTTGGGAAACTGAGGCAGGAGAATCACTTGGACCCAGGTGGCAGAAGTTGCAGTGAACCGAGGTCGCATCACTGCACTCCGTCCTGGGTGACAGAACGCGACTCGGTCTCAAAAAAAAAGTTATTGAGAGTGAGTCCTGTGTGTTTCAACTCATTACTTCTCTACTGGAAGAACTTGAACAAAACTCTTGACCCCCTTCCTTCATCTGTGGAATGGTGGTGAGTAGTCTTCCCCGTCTCAAGTTGCATTAATGTGTAAGGGAAGCAGCACACACATTCTTGAGCTTCCTGGAAGAAGCCCTAAGCCCAGACTTGTGCCTCCCCTACTGGATGACCTGGAACAAAATTCTTTCACTCATGTCTTCATCTGTAATAATGGAGATGAGGAATTTCCCTTCCTTATATTGCATTATGTGAAAGATAAACACCGCAGAACAAGTTCTTTGAGCTTCCTGGAAGAAGCCCAACCATTGCCCCTGGGGATTCTATAGTTGTGGGATGAGTGACGCAATGACAATGTTGAGGCCTTTGTCTTGATGCCCTTGACCCCAGAGGGACAGCTCCTCGATGAAGGCCTCTGCGTGGAGAGCACCGAGTGTCCCTGCATGCATTCCGGAAAGCGCTACCCTCCCGGCGCCTCCCTCTCTCGAGACTGCAACACCTGGTAATGGGGGCTGCGCAGCGTGCTCTGGGAGACCTGCCCAGGGGACTGGGGAGGGAAGCTGGGTCAGCAGGGGTGGTGGCAGGTGGAAAAGAACCTGGACCATGCCCAGAAAGAAGAGACTGAGTTGGAGGCTACTGGTGGGGGCTAGGGACAGGTGTGGCAGGCAATGATGGGGAGCAAAGAGTATATTACAGATAAATAAGCCTTGAAGACGGGGAGGTCAGGAAGGGCAGGATCCTTCACGTGCAGACATCATCTCTAGCTGTCCCTCCAAACTATGCTTTCATAAATGATCCTCTGCCCCTGGAGGAGGGCTGTATCACTAAGCAGCACTTAGGTCCTTCTCTCCTTGAAATCTCTCGTCTGCTAGGTGGTAGGGAGTTGCAGTGGCCAGTGGAAACTCACACCAGTCTACCCTCCCTTGGTCCCTGCAGTAGGCCAGGCCCAGCCTGGCTTCTGTCATCTCAAGAAGAACCCCTGGATGTCACCTCTGGCTGGCTTTGCCAGTCTCCTGCACAGCAGGGACAACTCGTTTGGTCCCCAGGCCTCCTCCCTTTGCTGTCTTAGCAGCCTTCCGTGTGCACTGAGCCCCCAGGTTCTCAGTCGGCCACTGCCCACCACACTTCTGGGCTGGGAACTACCCATTTCCATATCGCTGTCTTGCTCTCTGCCACTCACTGTGTGTGGGGTAGGAATTTGACTTCTTGGTATCTGAGTAGATTTTCAGGGGGATCAGGTAGTTTTTTTTCTTTCTTCTTTTTCTCTGTTGGGGTTTCTTCCCCTGGGTAATATCTCTAAGATTCCTTTGTGGCCAAAGCTCTGTCCTGTACGGTTTTAACCCTATGAAGATTCTGCTAGCACCAGCTCCTTTCTTCTCCCACATCCCTTCGTCTGGGGACTGTGATAACTACCATGAGCTCAAAATCCATTTGCATACCCTTGTGTTTGCAGAACCACCAATGACCCGTGCTTTTTTCCCCAACAGCATTTGCCGAAACAGCCAGTGGATCTGCAGCAATGAAGAATGTCCAGGTAGGCGACCTGCCGCTCATTCTCTTCCTCCTTCTCTGAATGGGGAGGCGTCTTCTCCTCTCTTACCAGACAGGGAGGGCCACACCTCAAGGCAGCGAGAAGTTGCCCTCTCTGCACAGGTTGGCTGCAACCACATGACCCCAGCTCTGGTTTCAGGTACCGGCTATGCTAACCCATTCACAGGCCAGAGGTGGGAGCCCTGCAACAGCTGAAAGGGGAGAATGCACCTGCGTTCAGGTGTTATTGTCTGTCCTTATTACCTGTTTGCTGAAAGGATTAAGGTTGATGAGCTGTAAGGGCTGTATGGTCATGATTGACTAAACAAAGAGGATACAAATTCTTTGGAAAATTAAGAGGTAGAAGGGCCTGGTAATTCTTTAGGCTTGAAGGGACAGTTCTAATGGAATTTTCCAGAATGCCTAATATGAAGACCATGGCGTGGTCCAAGAGCTAGGAAAACCGGGTCACCAAATGATTCCTCCCATCCTGTCCCTGCCCTGGAAAATCTGCTTAGGAAAAATTATTGAGCAATCTCTGCCATTTGCTTTCTCCTCTGTTTGGCCCCAACTCTCTTCTATTTACTGCAAACCTTGCCCATTCAAAGCTCCCTTCTGCCCCACCTTCTAATGACCTCAGACCTTGCCCTCTGTGGTCACTCACGTGGTGTTTTCTATGTGCTGGCCACTGTGCTAAACACTTTCTGGTTACAACCTGTGAGGCAGGTGCAATTTATTCTCATTTTAGGAAAGCAGAAACAGACCTAGAGAGGTTAAATGGCTGGCCCAAAGTCACACAGCTGCTACGAGGCAGAGCCAGGGCTGGAACTCACAACTGCCTGACTTCTTACTTTTTCCCTTCCGTTTCTTCTCCTTCCTAGTCCTAACCTTTGGTGGCCTGAAGTGGGTTGAGCTTGGATACCTGGGATTGTATTTAGGGTCTGTGAATTAAAGGCTTTAGGATGACTCAGGACCTTATCCAGTACCCCCTACACTGGGAAAATTCTGGAACTAGATGTGGGCTAGATCAGTTGGTCTTGCAAAGAGATGGCCACCCAGCCAGGTTATCTTTTGTGTAACCCTTGAAGAAGGCATGAAGGAGAAAAGATTGCTCTTGAAAGGGATATCTGTGCTCCACAGAACATAATTACACCATGTCCAAGACTAAAGGAGCTCTTTGGAAGACATATGAGTTGCTGCAATTAACCTGTGGAAACACTTTTAACATCTAAATAATAAGCACTCATTGTATGAGATCTGTGAGCCACAGTGGATGGAATTAGGAATTCAGTTTATTGTGTGTGTGTTTTTTTAGATGTTTGTAACCACCAGATTAGGAAGTCTTAACAAGTACTTGCTGGAGGGTGGGTCTTCTATCCATCATTCTTCCAACTGTCCATTCATCCAAGTACTATTTGAACACCCACTATGTACATGATGGACTGTTTTCTGGGGCAGACAATACAGTCCTCTGGTCTTCAGTTCAAAATCTAGAAGATGACTTTGCTGAGGATGTAAGACATTCTCTTGATGTCTTGATGAAAAGATAAACAGTGTCAATTCTGTCTACCAAGTGGTTTGATATTTTGCCAACAAAACCACTACGCTCTTCTCTGCATTCTCACAGCCCTGGCTCTGACTGTCTTTTTCTAGTTCGGGAGTTTTGTTGATCATTGCCTCCCGGTCCATTTGCACCCACGCACACGAGTGTATTTCCACACCCTGCCATGACTCAGCAGGCAGTGGGGCTGTCTGATGCTCCCAGTGTGATGACTGCAGGTAGAGCTTCTGATGGGAAGAATAGTCAGTATGGTTCTGGAGGGGATATGCTTGGCTCTGCTTGTAAAGTGAGGAGCAGGCCAGAGCTTCTCCGCAGCCCCTGGAGGAGGATTTGAATGACATCAGGCATATGAGAAATGGTAGGAGCCAAGCCGGGAGGCAGTTTTAGGTGGCATCAAGGGCTCTGGGCTCTGCAGCTGGACAGACCTGCCCGTATTCAGATCCCTGTTCAGTTTCTTTGGGAACTTGGATGAGTTGAACTTCTCTATGCTTCAGTTTCCTCATCTGTAAACTGGGGATAATAACGAGCACTTCGTAGGAGCAATCAAGGAGATGGTTTCCATGGAGCACTTGGAAATGCATCTTATGCCAGGTATAGTGGCTCATGCCTGTACTCCCAACTCTTTGGGAGGCTCAGTGGGCAGATCGCTTGAGCCCAGGAGTTGGAGACCAGCCTGGGCAACATGGTGAAACCCCATGGCTACAAAAAATACAAACATTACCCAGGCATAGCGGTGTGTGCCTGTAGCCCCAGGTACTTGGGAGGCTGATACGGGAGGATCGCTTGAGCCTGGGAGATGAAGGCTGCAGTGAGCTGTGATAGCATCACTGCACTCCAGCCTGCTGGGTGACAGAGATCCTGTCATACACACACACACACACACACACACGCACACAGACACGCAAAAAAAAAAAAAAAAGAAAAAAGAAAAAAAATGCATCTTGGGCCAGGCGTGGCAGCTCATGCCTGTAATCCCAGCACTTTGGGAGACCAAGGCAGGTGGATCATTTGAGGTCAGGAGTTTGAGACCAACCTGGCCAATGGTGAAACCCTGTCTATACTAAAAACAAAACCAAAAAACCCATAGAAATAGCTGGGCATGGTGGCACATGCCTGTAATCTCAGCTACTCGGGAAGCTGAGGCAGGAGAATCATGAGAGCCCCAGAGATAGAGGCTTCAGTGAGCCGAGATGGCGCCACTGCCCTCCACGCTGGGTGACAGAGTGAGACTCTGTCTCAGGAAAAAAAAAAAAAGAAATGCATCTTGCACGTTTGCTAGAGATTATGTTGCAGGCTTTGGTGACAATTTGCGTCTGGTGGAAGTCCGAGTTGCTTTGCTAAAGGCCTGTGGGTTGGCATTTCTGCAGGGAAGGCTTTGGGAGGTAGAGGGTTGTGGGGCCGGGGAAACAAATGGTCTGAGCAGGGCAGCCGCGTCCAGGGCTCACTACTGTGAACCAAAGGGTTTGTTTAGAAGAGGTAATGTGCTTCCATCAGATGAGAGCTTCTGTTTTGTTTTTCTTTTCTTTTTTTTTTTTTTGAGACGGAGTCTCGCTCTCTCACCCAGGCTGGAGTGCAGTGGCGCGATCTCGGCTCACTGCAAGCTCCGCCTCCCGGGTTCACGCCATTCTCCTGCCTCAGCCTCTCCGAGTAGCTGGGACTACAGGCGCCCGCCGCCACGCCCGGCTAATTTTTTGTATTTTTAGTAGAGACAGGGTTTCACCGTGGTCTCGATCTCCTGACCTCATGATCCGCCTGCCTCGGCCTCCCAAAGTGCTGGGATTACAAGCGTGAGCCACCGCGCCCGGCCTCTGTTTTGTTTTTCATGAGGGAGGATCTTTATTCACATAGAAGTGGATCTGCTTTAACTTCTGGATTTTTTTTCCTTTTTCTTTTTTTTTTGAGACAGAGTTTCATTCAGTCGCCCAGGCTGGAGTGCAGTGGCGTGATCTCAGCTCACTGCAACCTCTGCCTCCTGGGTTCAAGCAATTCTCCTGCCTCAGCCTCCCGACTAGCTGGGATTACAGGCACCTGCCACCACACCTGGCTAATTTTTGTATTTTTAGTAGAGATGGGGTTTCACCATGTTGGCCAGGCTGGTCTTGCACTCCTGACCTTTGGTGATCCGCCCCGCCTCGGCCTCCCAAAGTGCTGGGATTATAGGCGTGAGCCACGACGACCCAGCCTGGATGTTCTTTTTTTTTTTTTTTTTTTTTTTTTTTAATGCTATTTTAGGAATCACCTGCCTTTCATTCGTTCGCCAAACTTCTAGTGCCCATCTCCATCTAGTGGTGGGCCCGCTGTTCGTCGGGGGCTGCCTGTTGCTGACTGTTGGGAATATCCTAGTGTCCCATCCTGGGTGGAGGATGGGTGAGCGTGTTCGCGTGGCCCATAGTTCTGGCTGACATTCTAGCTCCCGTAGCTAACTGCTACCTGGCAGCTCACCCACCCATTTTCCTGTGTTTGTGGCTCTGTTCCTCAATTGTACCGAGGAGATAAGCTAAATATAATATTTAGACTTCTGATTTGCGAGAAACTTAGGAACACAAGTCAGTGAAGGTCAGAGAAGGAAATCAGATGAGAGGATTAGATGCTGGCCCTGAAAGTTTTCCTTTCGAATATTTGCACATTTCTCATTGACCCTTCTTTTCCTGGGTATTGTTAAAGAAGACAGAAGTCCATTTTCTTACTTAGATAAGAGTGCTCTTGAGAAAACAGAGAAAGGCGGGGGGGAAGAATTCCCCCCATTTTTACTGCCCTGGGGTCAAGACATTTGACACAAATGACCATATTACTGTGTTTGTAGAATGATGATAATTTCTGAAAAATGGTCAGTTCAAAAAGGCTTTCCTGAGACTTCACTGGACTTGAAATTCCAGCACATCCAGAATGGGCTGGGACCATCCTGGCCCCGCTATATTGCGGCCTGCTCTGTCCTCCACGAACAGTCACCCCTCACTCCCGCTCTTCTAGAGGGGGCAGTGGAGAAGGTGGGCCATGCCGATGGGAGTGATCTGGGGTCTTTCCACTTTCTCCTAATTTCCTCTGGGCTACATGTGCCCTTCTGACCCATGCTGTCCTGGAAGGGATCCGCTGTCCTGGGGACCAGGCAGAGGGACGTGTACATCCCTGAGGCACCTCATCCTTAATCCTACCTTCACACACATCCCAAAGGCAGGCCTACACCTGGGTCCAAGCCTGCACAGTCTAGCCTGGCCCCTGGCTGGGCCTGTCAGGGCACATGCGAGCATGAAGTGCCAGACAGTGAGGGCCTGTGGAGCTTGTCCTTGACAAGCTAGAATTTCTCTGTGCCTTTTGGGGACCCCTTGGCTGTGTGACAGGGCCTAGCATCAGCCCCTGGAGCCGGGCCCACAGGGGATGGTCTGTAGGACCCTCTTACATTTGTCTCTCCAGCGTTTGTCTAGCATGTGTTCCCTAAAGGGGGTACTTCAGGTGGAGGCTGAGGTAGTGCTGTAGACAGCCAAGCTTCTGCTGTTTGGAGGGTCTCAGGGGAAGCCCTGTGCACTCTATGTGTCCTCATCTTTGCTTCGATCCTTAGAGAAAGGAACTCACGCATGCACCGTAGAGTGGCTGGGTGGGAAAAGTCTTCCTCCTTCACCAAGTGGCAATGCTCTCTCTCTATATGTATTTCTTTTTCTGTGGAGTAGGTAGCAAAGATGAGAACAGGTGGAGGAAATATATAGCGGAGGTTGGGAAGGGATCCAGATGCCCTTTTCAGCTTTAATGGTCCACGTTTGGCCCTGAAGATGGGATTGCCTCAAGCCAGGCAGGTTGATGGAGAATCACTGGAGACATTGGCAGAGGCCTCCCCGTGCCAGGACACCTTCCAGGATGTGTGATCTCAGTTTGGAGGTGCATTGGGCCACAAGTATGGGGCCTAGGCTGGGGCATGGGGGAGGTGGTGTGGGAATTAGGGTGGGGACAAGTTGAGGGCTTTGGGTTGCAGGGTGATGAAGGGGAGCCCTAGTCCCCACCCACAGATGTGTCAGCCTGGGCTGGGAAGCTGGCGCTGCCGAGGTCAGCACTGCCTGGGTGGTGGTGAGATCATGGGCAGATGGCCTCCTGGTTCCCCATTGGCCCTGGCTGGAGTCACAGCGTGGGCTTGCCCCTCTGAGGACACAGAAAGCAATGGCCTTAGAGTCGCCCCTCCGCTGGCGAGGAGGATGGAGCCCCATTTTCACTGCTGAGCTCCAAGACTGGCCAGCCACACCCTCCCACCTCATCCTGCCTCTGGGCTGCCTACTCTACCCCTGGCCTCCAGGGACTCTCCAGGGGTGACACTGTGTCCCAGAGCCCCTCCACACTCAGGTTCAGAGAACCCCGTGCTATTGGGCAGCCTCCCCTGGCCAGGCACTCCACTGCCACCAGTCTGAGGCTGGTGTGGCACTGATGCCAGTGGGAAGCATGGGGCATGGCAGTGAGCTGTGAGGGAGGAGGGGAGGCTGCAGGGAGCCTGGAAGCAGGAGCACGGGTTCCTGCGTGATTCCACTACTGACTGTGGCTCTGTCACCTTCCTTAGTTGCCCCACCTGGAAAATGAGGCCTCGATCTGAATGACCCAGCTCTGACACCTTGCAGTTTTAGGAGCAGGAACCGAATTCTCTCGTAGAACTCATTCTTAGACTGGCATGGGCAAAGGACGTCCATGCAGTTTTGGGGAGAGGGCGCCCTGCTTGCATTTGCATTCCACCTTGGCCACCCCAGGGGAAGTCCCCTCACCTCCCATTCTTCTCCCTTCCTCTGTGTCTTTCCAGGGGAGTGCCTCGTCACAGGTCAATCCCACTTCAAGAGCTTTGACAACAGATACTTCACCTTCAGTGGGATCTGCCAGTACCTGCTGGCCCGCGATTGCCAGGACCACTCCTTCTCCATTGTCATTGAGACCGTCCAGGTGAGCTTTGCCAGCCCGGCGGCTGCTCGGGTGGTAGCCCAAGGTGCTGCATAGCTGCTAGGCTGAGTGGGCAGCCCCTGGAAGGCGTGGGGCATTGCTTTCTGTGCATGAGGGAGGTCTCTTCCAGACTTCAGTTAGCCCCTCATTCATCCAGAAACCCAGCCCATCCCCTGTCTCCCTAGATGCTGGGGGAAGGCATCCTGCCCTGACAATAATGCCTCCTCAGGGCTGGCTCAGCTCCCCACCAAGGCGAAGCATCCTCCTCGGGTCTAGCCTGTTGCCCCCATAACTAACCCTCTGATGTTTGGAGCTGGGGACGGCTGGGGTGGGAGCAAAGAGGGCCCGTCTTCTGTTCTGAACTCTATGGTACGTGTGTGGCTTCCTTTCTGTAGGGATGGAAGCAAAGATGAGGACAAAGAGAGTGCACAGGGCTTTCCTTGAGGATCAAAGTCTCTGATTCTCTTTGGAACAGTAGGTCCAAGGAACACGATGAAGCAGAGGCCCATGGTTCTTTCTAAGAGACCGGGCCAGGCTGGGAAAAGGCACGTGCAAGGATGCACTTAGCAAGCCTTCTTGCTGCATAACTCTAGGGGGCCCTATTCACATGGAGTATTCTGGGAGAATGGAGTTGTAGGTTGTGAGAAGGCCAGAGGCTCTCTGGGGTTGGGGCCTTTCTCTGACTAAGAGGGTCCTGGGGTGGGGTGCTGGAGAGGCAGGGGGTGCAGAAAAGTCACCCCGTGTTCCCTCTTGGCAGTGTGCTGATGACCCTGATGCTGTGTGCACCCGCTCCGTCACCGTCCGGCTGCCTGGCCTGCACAACAGCCTTGTGAAACTGAAGCATGGGGGAGGAGTTGCCATGGATGGCCAGGATGTCCAGCTGCCCCTCCTGAAAGGTATGCTTCGTCCTGCTCCATCAAGCCTGGGCTGGCACAGCCCATCCCTTAGCACCCTCCTTCTCAACCCTGGCCACTGTCCTTGAGGACCTGGATGCCTCTTCCATGGGAATGTGATGGAGAGTTATCTTTGGAGGGCAGGGTGGGGTGCTTGGCATGCATCCCTGCAAGAAAGGAAGGCTTCCTGGAGGAGGAAGACTAGAGAAGGAAGCCTATAGATGAAGAGGTTGCTCTAGGTCTGGGACAGAGTGTAGATGGGAAAAGGGAACCAAGAGGATTTTTATTTGGCTTGAACCAAAGGGGCGAGTTGAGTCTTGGACAGGTGGTTCTGGTTTGCTCTGGGGTGGGACGGGCAGAGGCTGATGCTGAGAGATCAGGGGTGGCTGGTGATGTCACACCAGAGGATGCTACTTGGGGCAAGGCCAGGTGACCCTCTGGCCTATCTAGAGGTAGCAAGAAGCCTACCTGTCCAGTATCTTCACCCAGGTTGCACTGTGCCTGTCAAAGCAAACCTGCTTTTGCATAGTAAAGCTCCCAAACTTCACACTCAAAGTGGCTCTCAGACTCTTCCTGCTTCTCCACAACTGCTGGCTACTTTGTCACCCATTATCCTAGCATTGCACACAGCGGATGAACTTGGGCTAGTGGGTACCCAGCATGTCCATTGGTGTTAATGCTGTGTGTCTCCCTATGAGATGTATTTGTTTCCCCAGGGCAAGGGGTATGCTCCTATCTGTCGCCACCTTCCCACAGAAGCAACAATTGCTGTATTCAGTGTTGTACACCGCATCGCTCAGACATGAGGTGGTGTGCAGTGGCAGAGTGTCCCAGGCACATTCAGGTGTCATGGTGTCAATGCTAGAGAGATCCCCTCTGCTCCAGGGCACCCGCCTACAGCTCAGGATGCAGGAGCCTCTGCCTCCCTCCTGTGGCAGTAGGGGGAATGGCAGGTCATAGCGGGGGTGCAGTGGCTTCTTCCTGGGGGACCCTATTTGCGCTCTGTCCACCTTGATCACCCTTCCTCCTGACACCCCCTTAAACCTCATGGCCACCCCATCTGCCCCTAAGTCATTGCTCTTCATTGCTACCATCCTTTTGAGACACCCCATTTCCTCCCAAATATATCTGCCTGCCACCACCCTGTCCTCTCCCCACCTCTGCCTGAGTCCTGTCCTGCTGGGTTCCAGGTGACCTCCGCATCCAGCATACAGTGACGGCGTCCGTGCACCTCAGCCACGGGGAGGACCTGCAGATGGACTGGGATGGCCGCGGGAGGCTGCTGGTGAAGGTAGGTCCCCTCACGGGGTACTGGCTCCCTGCGGCCAGACCCTTACAAAGTACCCCTTGTGCTCTGGGTAAAATGGCTTTGTGTGGTGGGAGAAGAATTCCTTTCTCCTCATGGCCTACACCCCCAGAGCGAGGAACAGGCCTCTCTTGTTTATGAGGCTGGTGTTTGTTTTCTGGATGCCCCTTCTTGGCTCTGGGGATTCTTTCTGCTGGGCTGTGCTACCCAAGAGCCTCTAGACTGGGGTGGGCTCTTGTGGGGCTGGGGAGGGGGCAGGTTTGCTGTCCAATCTCCCTGGAAACAAGGCCCAGGAGCAGGGGTGTCTCCCCAGGTGCCCACTGTGGGCAGTAAGGGAAGAGCCAGATTGGCACTCTCAGCTAAGAGAAAGCCTGCCTGGGAAAGGTTGCTCAGGAAACCGCCAGATTCTTCCCCTGGGCACTGGGACTCTGCATGTGTGGGCCACCTCCTCTTGTTCTTGGTGGTCCTAGAATCACACTGGATAGCAATCCATACTTTTCACTGGGCCTCCATCTACACTGTTTCTCTGGAAATGACCCTGGCAGATGGGCAGCGCAAATATTATTACTGCCATTTTTTAAATGAGGCAAGCAGAGCACAGGAAGTTGAGGGACAGTCCAGCACTCCGGAACTTTCAGGGCTAGGATAGACTTCTCTGATCAGAGGACTCTGATCCCATTCTGACCCCCCATACCCTGTCATGGCAGAGCGAGGATTAGTTCTCTGCCTCATGCCTTTCCCATCAGAACAAAAAGTGGTTCTCACTTTTTGGTCTTGAATGCCTTTACACTCTTAAAAATTATTGAGGACCTCAAGATCTTGTAGGAGGATTATATTTATTGATATTTACCAGATTAGAAATTAAATTAGAGACATTTAAATATGTATTTATTAACTCATTCAAAAATTATAATAATAAACCCACTACACCTTAATATAAACATCACTGTTTTGGAGAAAAGTAACTGTTTGCCAGAACAAAAATAAGCAACAAGGCTAATGCCACTGTTGTACATTTCTGCAAATTTCTTTAATGGCTGGCTTAATAGGAGACAGCTGGGTTCTCATAGCTACTTCTGCATTCAATCTTTTGCAATATTGCATGTCATGTGGCCTCTGGAAAATTCCACTCTATACTGGTAGGAGAATGAGGAGGGAAAGGGCAAATAATGTCTTCATAGTATTATGAAAGTAGTTTCGGTCTCACAGACCCCTTGAAAGTCTCAGGGACCCCCGTGGGTCTCAAGACCACACTTTGAGAACCACTGTGCTAGCTTATGCCTGGGATCCCTGGAGAGCCGCCTCCTGCCTCCTGGGGTCCTGTGCCCCACACGGTCCTTGCTATAACCCTGGGCGGCAGGGGCAGGGCGGCGGGTATTGCCCAGGAGATCCTGGCGTCCTCCATCCTCGTGTGGCCATGTTCTTTCTGCTGTCTTACAGCTCCTGCGGGAATTTCAAACTAACTCCTTTTTTTTTTTTTCCTTTCATGAAAATAAATCTGCAACCACAGATCATAAAGCAGGAAGGTCTGGGAGATCCTCTTGTCACCCTCCCATTTCCAGTAGGAAATAAAGAGCCATTATTTCTGCAGCAGGAGTAACTTGCCCTGGGCCTCACGGTCGTTTAGTTACAGGGCAAGGACCAGAACTCGTGTCTCCCGGTTCCTGAGACTGATCTTGCCTCCCGCACCCCGGTCTTCAGGGGGGTGCTTCACGTTAGCCAGTCCACTTTCTGTCTGTTTGTTTTGTTTTTTGAGAGAGGGTCTCACTCTGTTGCCCAGGCTGGAGTGCAGTGGCACGATCTGGACTCATCACAACTTCCGCCTCCCAGGCTCAAGTGATTCTCCTTCCTCAGCCTCCTGAGTAGCTGAGATTACAGGTGCACACCATCATGCCCAGCTAATTTTTGTATTTTTGGTAGAGATGGGGTTTCACCATGTTGGCCAGGCTGGTCTTGAACTCCTGACCTCAAATGATCCACCCTCATCAGCCTCCCAAAGTGCTGGGATTACGGGCATGAGCCACTGCGCCCAGCCAGCCAGTCCACTTTCTCAGCATCCTCCCACCTCACAGAGAGGGTGCTCTCCACCCACGCACTTCCTCCCCTCGATCGGCAGGGCCATGACTTCTCATCCTGGGCAGTTGCCCTTCCGTCCCTCAGGTTTCTTTGGTCTTTGTCTCTCCCCTGAGGAGAAGAGAGGCCAACTTCTTTCCGTGGCAGGGGACGTAGGGTTATCTTTGGGGCTGGGTTTGTGTCGGTTTAGCTAACAAGAAGAGGTTTCCTTGGCCAAGATTCAGGACAGGGTCAGATGACCCCGTGGCCTATAGAACTGTCTTTTTATATGTATTTTTCTTTTTTCTTTTTTCTTTTTCTTTACACAGATTCCTGGGGCTCTTGGAAAGGGACTGTCTTGTGGGTTTTATTATGAAGCAGGAAAGGGGGTGTTTGAGATGGAGCAGGAGGTGGGGAGCCTCAGAATGCTGACACCAGGGCTTTTGGGGATGGCAGTGTGGAGGCGAGAGCTGGAGGGAGGCCAGCTGGGGCGGAGGTGGTGCAAGAGGAGGTGCTGCTAGGGGCCCCCTGGTCTCCTTCCCCTGGGTGTGGTGTGCACGCTTTGTCCCCTGGGGCTGGCGGTCCAGGCAGCAAGGCTCCAGCCAGCAGAAATCACACCCTCTGTGTGCTGTTTCCCTGCCCTGCTGGCTGCCCTGCAGGGCCCAGCTCTGCCTTAGGCATAGCGGTGTGGAAAAGATCCTTGCACAGGCTTCATTTAGTCAGAACTGTCACTGAGCAGAGGTTTATTTCACATAGCGAGTGTCTCTAAGTGTCACGCCCACTCTCCTAACCCTGGCCGAGCTGACCTCTGAGACAAGCCAAGGGGATGGGAGAAGACCTGGTTTTAGAGTGGGGCATGGGAGTGATGGCTGGCCTGGTGGGGGTAAATGAAAACACCTTTGGGGAGCATCAAACCCTGAGAAAGGAGAGAGAAAAGATGCTGAGAGGTGGGAAGGGAGTGGAGGTGCACCACCAGTTATGCCACCTTGCCCAGGGTGCTCTGACTGCGGGCATTGCATTCCAGCCCATCAGGAGGAGAACCTAGTCATTCACTTACTTATTCATTTGTTCAACGATTCATTCATTCAACAAACACTTAATGAGTGTCTGCTGGCACTGCTGTGGACTGAATGTCTGTGTCCTCCCCAAGTTTATATGTTGAAATCCTAACCCCCAAGGTGATGGTGTTACGAGGTGGGGCCTTTGGGAGGTGATGAAGAATGAGATTTGTGCCCTTTTAAAAGACCTCAGAGAGCTTGCTAGCCCCTTCCACTATGTGAGGACACAGCTAGAAGGCACCATCTATGAACTGGAAAGCAGGGTCCTCACCAGACACCAAATCTGCTGACGCCTTCATCTTGGACTTCCCAGATTCCAGAACTGTGGGCAATCAATATCAGTTGTCTATAAGCCACCCAGTCTGTGGTATTTTGTTATAGCAGCCTGGAAGGGCTAAGACAGGCACCATTCTGGATGCTGAGATTACAGCAGTGAGACAAAACAGACAAAAATCCTTGCCTCGTTTAGCTTAAATTCTAATGGAGAGAGACAGACAATAAACAAAGCAAACGAGTAAATTATATTATAGATTGGAAAGTGATAGATCCCGGGGAAATAAAGCAGAGAAAGGGGCAGGATTTGCCAGGGTTGGGGGGATTTAAATTTTAAATAAGGAGGTGGGAGAAGGCCTAATGTGACAACATTTGATATTTGTCAAGCAAACAAGGAAACATTACTCTGTCCCCTTTCTTAACAGTGTTTACTTGGGTTCAATTTCTAAGGGCCTGGGACCTTCTACTGGATTGTTAACCCTGCATTTTGTTAGGTTGGAGCTGGAAGCTGAAAACGGGCTCTAAGAGCTGACCGTAGCCCCTGCGGGATTCAGAGCGCAGGGAGGTCGTCCCACCTTGGTAATGACATGCGGAGAGGGAGTCAGGACTCCTGGGTCCCAGCCCCCGCTCCACCTTCAAGTCGGGGTCCTCTCCTTAGAAACCAGCAGATGCCCCCAGCTGTGTGGGGGAAGGGCAGGTTCCACTCTCCTGGTTGTCCCCGAATGTGCACTTTGGGCTCAGAATTTTGTTCAGTTCTGAGAATGGACAGTAAACCACGTGCTGATGGCCTGGAGTTTGAACTCTGACGCTGCGTTGCTGCTGTCACCCTGGCAGGCTGCCTCAGAGCCCTTGCAGACCCCTACTCCTACCCATCGTCACCCCCAGAGTCTTCTTTGGCTTGTGGCCCTTTCTCTTCAGTGATGCCCAGGGCCCGAGTGGCAGGCAGCAGGTTGGGAGGAAGTGTTTCTTGTCATTAACCATGAGCTCCTGGAGGGCTTGGACCACACCCGGCAGCTTGCTGGGCCCACACCGAGTGACCAATGCGAAGTCTTCCAATATAGAAGGGCCTTGAGTTTGCACGTGACTCTGGGTGGGGTGTGGATGGCATGGAGGGCAGAGCGCTTCGGGCTGGGCTCAACCTGCCTACTCACCCTAGCTGCGCCACTACCTCCCTGACCTTAGGCAAGTCACTTTGCCTCTCTGGGCCTCCCTTCTCCATCCTTAGATGATCGGATAATTTCTAAAATCCCTTGTGGCAGTACAGGGCTCTGATGATTTGGGAACAGGGATGGAGCTGGTAAATTTACACTGCAGTTCACTTTTTTTTTTTCCCCTTTTGCAGCCTAGGGCTTAGCTGCCTTCTATTACATTCATATTTATTTTTCACCCGGGGAACTTTTTTTTTTTTATTAAAACCATCTCATTAGCGAAACAACTATGCCACTGCTTTCGCGGCAGCGGCTCCAGAGTGGCCTGGTCTCTCCCGCAGCTGTCCCCCGTCTACGCCGGGAAGACCTGCGGCCTGTGTGGGAATTACAACGGCAACCAGGGCGACGACTTCATTACCCCCTCTGGGCTGGCGGAGCCCCGGGTGGAGGACTTCGGGAACGCCTGGAAGCTGCACGGGGACTGCCAGGACCTGCAGAAGCAGCACAGCGATCCCTGCGCCCTCAACCCGCGCATGAGTATGTGAACCCGGGGGCAAGGCGGGGACCTCGCAGGGTCTCGAGGTCCCCACATCAGTGCAGTGCGTTCCGGAGGCAGTGCTCCGGAAGGGCGGAGGCGGGGGCGGGGAGCGAGGAAAGGGGTGGGGCTTTGTTTTTACCGTCGGCACTTGATCATCTGAACTGGGCCATTTGCTCTTCAAAGTCCCTTTATTGGGCGCCCTCCGAGGGCCAACCCCCGGGAAAGAAAAAAAAAAAGTCTACCTAGGCGGGAGGATCGCTTGAGGGCAGGAGTTCGAGACCAGTCTGGTCAACGTAGGGAGCCCCCATTTCTATTAAAATAATAATAATAAAAAATAAATTTGCCGGGCGTGGTGGGGCGCGCCTGTAATCCCAACTACTTGGGAGCTACGTGGGATGGTTGCATGAACCCAGGAAGTCAAGGCCGCAGTGAGCCAAGATCGCATCTCTGCACTCCAGCCTGGGCGACAGAGCAAGACTGTGTCTCTAAAAAAAAAAAAAAAAAAAAAGTCCATAGTCCCCGTCCTTTGACGTTCTCAGTCTACTGCAGCAGCAGCTTACAAACTCAGCTTCAGATGATTGTAAGATAAATGGACTGGGGGGGGTGGGGGTGGCATTTGCAGATTTCTCTGCGTGACCTTGCAGCGCACTGGGCTATTTCCCAGGGAGTGTTGGCCGGGGAGGGCGTGGCACCCCGCTCCTCCCCGCCACATCCCGGGCTCGCTCCTCTCGCCCCACAGCCAGGTTCTCCGAGGAGGCGTGCGCGGTCCTGACGTCCCCCACATTCGAGGCCTGCCATCGTGCCGTCAGCCCGCTGCCCTACCTGCGGAACTGCCGCTACGACGTGTGCTCCTGCTCGGACGGCCGCGAGTGCCTGTGCGGCGCCCTGGCCAGCTATGCCGCGGCCTGCGCGGGGAGAGGCGTGCGCGTCGCGTGGCGCGAGCCAGACCGCTGCGGTGCGTGCCCTCCCTGCCCGCCGCCCTCCGGGCCGCCCTCCAAATCCGTCCACGCGTGCTTTTCGAAGCCCTTTCTCTGCATTATTTCCTGTGGGAAGAGGGCGTAGGGCATTGTGACAAACGTGGAGGACGGTTCATTTGCACCCACTTTTCCCTTCCACCTCCCAGCAGGACAGGCGGTGGGGACCGGCCTGTTCCAGGAAGACAAGTTGGCTCCCCCTACCTGGAGGTCTAGAACTTGGGGGTCCCTGCAAAGCTTGGGTTTCCCGTGGCCGCTGCCACCTAGTGTTCGTTCAGCACACGTTAAGGTCAGGCTGTGGAGCGAGTGGGTCCCAGATCCCACTGGGTCTCCGCATCCCTTGAGAGTCCAATGAAGGCAATGGGAAATTCACATACAAACCCTTTGCTTATAACTCCAGGCAAACCACCGATGGACAAAACCTCTGGCGTTGTATAAAGTTATGTAGAGGTGAATTACATCACTGTTCCCGGTTGGCTTTAGATTCTCACTCTGCACTGTTGGATTCCTGGCACCAGAGTTGGTGTCTGCTCCCACTCTCTGGTCCCTTGGGTGGCTGGATTATGCTAACTTTTTTGTTTTTGTTATTGCTCTGGGGGCATTTGCTGCATGCCCAGTGTGGTCAGGCAACAGGGATGATGTAGAACTCCAAACTTACTGTTAGAGTCACAGATGGAAACTGCCGCCCTACTAGATACCTATCACACTAAGTAAAAGGATGAGTGGATTCAGGGCAGGGAAAACCAAGGAAGGCTTTCTGGAGGACATGTACTTGGTTATGGTTTTAAAAAGCTGCTTTCTTGGCAGAGAAGACTTGTTTCCAATGGTAGAATCGTAGTAGGCATAGAAGTGAGGAGTATATTCTGTTAAGAATAATGCATAGTGGGTATTCTGTTTTTTAGGGTAAAGTAGATGTGTTTAGAAATTAAAATGTAGGTGTAGTCCCAGCTACTTGGGAGGTTGAGGCAGGAGGATAGCTTGAGTCTAGGAATTTAAGGCTGCAGTGAGTTATGATCACACCACTGCACTCTGACCTGGCCAACAGAGAAAGACTCTGTGTATGTATGTGTGTGTGTGTATGTATGTGTGTGTGTGTATGTGTGTGTGTGTGTGTGTATATATATATATATATATATATATATATATATATTAGATGGTCCTGTTGGAAGAGGAGTTATGAGAAACAGTGAAAGGAATTAGCATCTATATTTAAGGAGCAGTTTAGGCATGGGGATCCTAGAAGTGCTATTTTGGGTCCAATGAGCCAACTCATGTTTTGAGTTGTAGAAATGTCATATAAAAGGGGAGCAGAAACAACAGTAAGGGCGAAAGGGACAAGCACATAATGCAGCAGTTGTGCCCTCCCCATTCCTCCAGCTCTGGGATGTCTTGGGGAGCCACAGGCTAGGGGCTGGGACAACTGGGTCTGGGTCCTTACTGGCAACTTTCCCGTGAGATAACAGTTATGTGACCTTGAACCCTTCCCGTAACCCCTCTGCACTTCAGTTTTTTCCTTAGCATTTGCTATTTAGAAATTGGGGAAAGTAATGAGGAGTGAATGAGATGCTGCTTATGAATATTCTTTGCTTGTCCACCAATGTTAGAAATGACGCATTATCAGTATGCGGCAGCATCCGCAGGATTTCCTAATTTAGGACATTTTCCCGGAACACTAAGGGCCCACTGAAATATTCTTTAATCTCTCATGAATAGCCATTCTTAACCTCCACTGAACAGAACAGGGGAAAAGGGCTGATGCTTCAGTAGTAGGGATAAGATTCAGTTAAAGAACGTCTTGACTCCTGAGGCATTATGATAGGGTAGAAAGGGAGGTAGCAAGGAGCTTTCCCTGGAGACTGTTAAGGACAAGAGGGGTCTGTCTCTGTGGGTTTATGGGACAACAGACTAGGCTGACCAGATGGCCGTGGGCTGTCCCTTTGCACCCAAGGCAGTTGGGTAAGACTCCTGGGTTCTTGCCCCCATCTTTTCTTGACTTGGAGAAGAGCTCAGGCTCAGCTGTCTCCTCTACCCACTTTCACTTTCTCTTCCAGAGAAATGAACAGAGCGCCCTAAACCAGTGAATCTATTCATAAGAAGAGGTCACATCAATTGGAGACATTCAGGGAGCACAGACTTACCATGTAGCTGCTTTGTGGGATGGTGTGAGGAGATTCAGGAGAAACACACAGAATTTTTTTTTCCTCTTGCAAATTGGTTGTGCTTCCTTTGGTCCTCTCTGAAGGCAAGGACCAGGGCTGGCCATCTCCACCTCCATGGGCCTAGCATAGTCCCTGGCATGCAGTGGATACACAAGAAGTGTCTTCTAAACTGAGATGTGCATTGTTTCTTTGGGGAAGAAGGCTAAAGGAGAAATTTAATAAGGCTCCAAGCCAGCGCTAGAGATAGCCTGTCAGAACAAAGAAAGTTCTCAAGTCTAGCTGCTTTTTAATGGGTAAAATGTGCCGTTGTCATTGTAGGCTCAGGGGGTTGAAAGACATCTCCATCTTTATTGTCTAACACATCCTGTCTTAACCTACACTCCCTCAATATTCATCCAATAATCCAACCTTTCCATTCTTGCAGAGAAAATCAATGTCCAATAGGATTAAGGAGGCCCTCCCTTCCCAGCTACCTTCAAACACCAAGTTCAGGGTGGTTGTAGGAGCGGGAGGCTGCAAGGTCTCTCCAGAGGCTTCCCACTCCATTGTTGAGGCTCACGGCCAAGGCTCACTTTCACAACATCTGTGAAATGCTCTGCCGGTGGGTTTCTGCTGGAGCAATGGATTTGAACGGAGAGGGGAAGGATTCTAATGGTCTCAGAAGAAGCATGCCCAGGGTGAGGTTCTCATTTCTTGGGCAGCAGCTGGTCTGCAAAGGGAAGGCATTTTGAAAGTGCAGAATGCTTGCCACACCTTCCCTGTCCTCTACCCTGCCCATAAGGAATTTTGTCACCAGAATGCCAGAGCTTCCGAGGGCAAGGCCTTTCTCTGGACTACCCCTTCCTTCTTGGGCCCGCTGAGCTGGGGCTGTTTCCTTAGCAATAAGAATGATAATAATAATTATTAACAGTGAACATTATTAGCAGTGAACATTCTCCACATGCCAGACATTCTTCTAAATGTGTTAGCTCATTCAACCTTCACAAAGACTGGGTGGATACTGTTATTCCATCCAGTGAGGATACTGCCCAAGGTCACACTGCCAACTAGTGGTGGACCTGGGCGTGAATCCAGGTATTTGGGATACAGAGCCCGTTCCCTTAGCTGCGTTGCCACTTTGCTACACTTCCTCCTGGCTTGTGTCTCTTGCAGTATTTCTCTGTGGGAGGCTAGGGAGGGTGAGGGCTGTGGGCAGATGGGTGTGGCCCACTTCGCTGGGGTAGGTATGAGTGTCCCTCCTCTTTGGGACCAGCATGTGCTCAAAGGGACTGTTTTCTTTCTAGAGAGTAATGGTTATGAGCATGAGCTTTAGGGCTGCAGAGAAGTGGGTTCAAATCCTGCCTCTGCTTCTTCCTGTGAGGTATACCCCTAACAAGTCACTCAGCCTATGTTTCTTGAAAGGGGGTGATGAGAGCTAACTCAGCATGAGGCATAGAACCCACGTAAGAGCTAGGCATTCAGTAGGTGCTCCATAAATGGTACCCATTATTGTCATTATCATCATGGGGATGCCCTTGCCCGTCATTCCCAGTTCTTTTTAATATTCACAGCTTCAAAACCTGCCAGGATTTCTACTACATCCTAGGCTTTGAGAATTCAGAGATGACTAATGCACGTTCCGTGTGGTTGAGGAGAGAAGAAAATGTGTGCCCCCATAATTATAATACACATCTGCATGCTGAAAAATACACATTTGCTCATAGTGGGAAAGGAAGTTGGTGACCATACAGATATAATTGGGGGTCATTAGGGGAAAACTGGGTAAAGGGTACATGGGATCTTTCTGCATTACTACTTGTAACGGCAAGCAGGTCTACAATTATCTCAATAAAATTTTAATTAAATAATTGGGGGTCACAGCTACAAGGGGTGGCAAGTCCTAGAACCACAGTCCTTGCTGTCCAACATTCCCGCTGAGGCCTTACTCCTTCTCTTTCTTCTAGAGCTGAACTGCCCGAAAGGCCAGGTGTACCTGCAGTGCGGGACCCCCTGCAACCTGACGTGCCGCTCTCTGTCTTACCCGGATGAGGAATGCAATGAGGCCTGCCTGGAGGGCTGCTTCTGCCCCCCAGGGCTCTACATGGATGAGAGGGGGGACTGCGTGCCCAAGGCCCAGTGCCCCTGTTACTATGATGGTGAGATCTTCCAGCCGGAAGACATCTTCTCAGACCATCACACCATGTGGTAAGTGCAGGCAGCAGTGTCAGGGACCTCTGAAACAGCAGAGCTGGGGAGGAAAATGGGACCCCCAAGTCCTTCACTTCATGGATGGGTAAACTGGGGCCCAAGGAAGGAAGTGACTTGTCCAGAATTGTACAGCAGGTCGGAAGCAGAGCTGGGATTTGGTCCAGGTCTTCAGACTTCCTTACTACACGGGGAACTAGGATTCCGGGCTGGCAGTAGGAGTTCTTGGGTTTTATTGCCAACTGTTATGTGTTGGCCCCCATTTCTGGGCTTTAGGTCTCAGTTTTCCTTTTCTGGAACAGGAAAAGGGAGCTCTCCCTGTCACCCTCCTTTCCAGCCTGCTTTCAGTATTCCCAAGCTGAAGCATTTGAGCAGGAAGAACATGGACCACTGCAGCGATGCCTCCATGGGGCATTGCTACCCTGACCTGCTTCATGCACTTCCCCAAAATAGCTCCAAATCATGCTTGCTTCCTGCAGCTCTTTGCCTAGGCCTTCTGTGACGGTCAGTTTCAACAGGGTTGCCATGAGCATAGAAGAAATTTACAACAGGACATTTGTTGAGCAAACACTTACCTGTCACCTGTTCTGTCTTAGTTCTGGCTAAGAATCGGTGATCTAAAGATGAGCCAGGCTGGGGCAGTGGCTCACATCTGTAATCCCCAGCATTGGGGAGGTGGAGGTGGGAGGAATGCTTGAGTATAGGAGTTTGAGAGCAGCCTGGGCAACATAGTGAGGCCCTGTCCCTACATACAAAGAAAAAAAAGTAGTTGGCCGTGGTGGTGCATACCTATAGACCCAGCCACTTGGAATACTGAGGTGGGAAGATTGCTTGAGCCCAGGAAGCCAAGGCTGCAGTGAACTGTGATCACGCCACTGCATTCTAGCCCAGGCGACAGAGGGAAATCTAGTCACTTAAAAAAAAAAAAAAAAAAAAGAACCAGACACAGTACCTGATAGTCTATGCCTGTAATCCCAGCACTTAGGGAGGCCGAGGTGGGCAGATCACGAGGTCAGGAGATCGAGACCATCCTGGCTAACACGGTGAAAATACAAAAAATTAGCCGGGTGTGGTGGCGGGTGCCTGTAGTCCCAGCTATTTGGGAGTCTGAGACAGGAGAATCGCTTGAACCCAGGAGGCGGAGGTTGCAGCAAGCTGAGATCTTGCCACTGCACTCCAGCCTGGGTGACAGAGTGAGACTCTGTCTCAAGAAAAAGTCCTGATTATGGAAAATTTCAGACAGACATTAAAGTAGAGAGAATAGTATAAGGAGCCCCAACGTATCCATTCCCAGCTTCAATGATTATCAGCACTTTACCATTCTTATTTTGTCTATTGACTCCTCTCCTGTGTGGCTGGAATCGTTTTTTAAAAAGCTGTAAATATTTTATCATTTCACCTGCAAATACTTCAGTATGTATTTCAGCAAATAAACAATTAAAAAAGTAAACACAACCATAATGCCATTATTAACCTGAACACGAACAATAATTCCTTAATAACATCTAACAGTCAATCCATGTTCACTTCTTTTTTTTTTGTTTTTGAGACTCAGTTTCGCTCTTGTTGCCCAGGCTGGAGTACAAGTGGCGCGATCTTGGCTCACTGCAACCTCCGTCTCCCGGGTTCAAGCGATTCTCCTGCCTCAGCCTCTGGAGTAGCTGGAATTACAGGCATGCGCCACCACACCCGGCTAATTTTGTATTTTTAGTAGAGATGGGGTTTCTCCATGTTGGTCAGGCTGGTCTCAAACTCCTGACCTTAGGTGATCTGCCCACCTCGGCCTCCCAAAGTGCTGGGATTACAGGCGTGAGCCACTGCACCTGGCCCCATGTTCACTTCTTTCTGATTTTCTCAAAATGTCTTATATAATTGGTTTGTTCAAATCAAGACCGGAACAGAATCCGCACATTATACTTGATAGGAAGCTTTTCCTCATCACTCCAGTGAGATTAATTTGAAGCCCCTCCCAGCGTTTTACCCAAAGCAGGTTGTTTACCCTTCTACTGAAACACACATCACTGTTGGACTTGGTTGTCAGTCAACCGTGTTGCATCTCCCCTCTAGACTGTGGCCACCCCTAGAGTCCAGACCATATCTTAGGCCCTGATCCCCAGCCCCCAACGCAGTCCTGGCACAAAGTAGGTACACAATACATGTTTATCGAGGTGCAATAACTATAACATTTGGTAGATGTGCCATATCGGAGACAAAAAGTCCCACTCATTCAGAAAAGTGGGGGATAATTTCCATGTGGGAGGAATTAGGGAAAACTCTGTGCTGGAAGTGGTTTTGAGCTTGGGCAGGTTTCCAACAACAGCGGTGGGCTGGAAGGATGGAGGAAGATTTTTTTTTTTTTTTTTGAGATAGAGTCTCACTCTGTCACCCAGGCTGGAGTGCAGTGGTGCAATCTCGGCTCACTGCAACCTCCGCCTCCTGGGTTCAGGCGATTCTCCTGCCTCAGCCTCCTGAGTAGCTGGGATTACAGGTGCCTGCCACCACACTTGGCTAATTTTTGTATTTTAGTAGAGACGGGGTTTCACCATGTTAGTCAGGCTGGTCTCGAACTCCTGACCTCAAATGATCCTCCCGCCTCAGCCTCCCAATGTGCTGGGATTATAGGCATGAGCCACTGCGCCCAGCCTGGAGGATTGTTTTGAGGTGGAGCAGGAGTCTAGGGACTAAACGCACAAGGAGTACTCCATAATCTCCAAGGTAAGTCCTCTGGCGCAAACGCGTGCTGTATGAAGGAAGACTAAGACTGGAGGGAAGTTGGGATGAGGTTCAGGGGTCTTCAGAAGTGAGGGGGTGAGCACTGATGCTGGAGCAGTAGGAATGGAGCCCCTGGAAGGTTCTTAGCAGGCAGCACATAGGATCCAAGAGTAACTTCAGGGAGTGGGTTTTGGGAGCTGCATGAGGTATGACAGCAGGGAGAGCATCTGCAGGAAAACGTTGACGTTGACTGATAAGAAGGTGGCGAGGCCCTGGATCAAGCAATAGCAGTGGAAATGGAGAGTGGAAGCCGGAAGCCAGAGACGCTGGGAAAGCAGATGGATTAGTGGGATGTTTGAGAGGAGGAGGGGCTGTTGCAGATGGCCCTGGAGTTCTGAACTTGAATGCCTGTGGGGACAGTGATGGCAAGAACAGCAGGAGGGCCCTCTGGAGGTAGAGGGCAAGTGAAGGCTTTGGTTTTGGCCTTAATGGCTTTGAGTTACCATCTTGGTGAACAAATGGAATCAACAGCTTGAAATGGGTCTGGAAGGTGAATGAGAGGTTGGGGTGGAGAGAAAGATGTGCATGGAGGTGACAGTTTCAGCCATGAGAGTAGCGAGGATCCCTAAGGGGAGTGGGCCAGGGGGCAGAAAAGAGGACTGAGTCGGAACTTGGGGGAGTGTTCAGAGGGCAAGAGGAAGAACAAGAGGATTGAATGAGAGATGCCAAAGATCAAAGGCCAGTAAAAAGGGCAGAACTAGAGCAGCGCTATATCACGGAAATGAAGGGCAGAAGGGAGTAAGGACCTCCTCTGTGGGTTTGATCACTTGGCCTTAGCCCAGTGCTGTTTTACTGCAATTGTCTGGCTATAGTTTTCCAGGAGTTTCTCTCTGGGACCTTAAAACAACGCTGTTGGGCAGGCAAGGCTTGCTTTTTTAGTAAAGAATTTGAGACTTAGAGAGATTATCACTTTCCTAAATCAGCCAGCAAGGGACTAGAACCCAAGGATTCTTGAACCCTCCATATTACAGTGAGAATAGATGGTTGAATTTGGTGATCAGAAGGTCACGGTGGCCTCCGTGTTTCAGTGGTAAGGAAAGAGGCTAGACTATAGGAAGTTGGTATGGCTTGGGAGGGCAGCAACTGTGCTGGTTATTTCACTAAAACAGAGAAGGTGGGAGAAGGTGTGCATTGGCCCCTGGGTGAACAGGGCTGGGGAGTGACCCTGGCTTTGGACTCTTTTTAGGGTTTGACATCAGCGACCTCTCCATGTCTGCATCCTCCTTGTCTCTCTCTCTCTTTTTTTTTTTTTTTGAGACGGAGTCTCGCTCTGTCACCCAGGCTGGAGTGCAGTGGCGCAATCTCGGCTCACTGCAAGCTCCGCCTCCCGGGTTCACGCCATTCTCCTGCCTCAGCCTCTCCGAGTAGCTGGGACTACAGGCGCCCGCCACCACGCCCGGCTAATTTTTTGTATTTTTAGTAGAGACGGGGTTTCACCGTGGTCTCGATCTCCTGACCTCGTGATCCGCCTGCCTCGGCCTCCCAAAGTGCTGGGATTACAAGCGTGAGCCACCGTGCCCGGCCTCCTTGTCTCTCTTTTAGGCACCAGAGCTGAAAGCTAGTGAGCAGCTTGTCTCTCCACTTCATTTAGAAAATTGGGTTTCATGGAGAAGGTGTGTCGGAAGGACCTCGGGGCCTGTGTGCAGCTGTTTATTTTTATTCTTTAGACAACACACTGGAGAATGAGCCTCACTGGAGCAGGTGCTAGTGGTGGTCATGAAAAGGTGGCAGAAGGGTGAAATGCCGTGGCCTGGAGGTTCTGCAGACCATGTGCTTGGTCATCCCAGCGGCCATCACAGCGGAGTATTGATTCTTCTGCAGACCAGGCTCAGGGCCAGGAGTTGATTTTAAACCTATCTTCGAGGCTTTTTAGAAAATTAAGCTTTTGGGTCATGTCCAAATGACAGATAGAACATGAGATTTACGGGGGTGGGCAGAATTTTCCCTCTTAAAACTAGGTATTAGTTAAAAACCAGAAGAAGGCACAGGTTCTGCATGTGCTCAGAAAGGGAAAGGCTGATTCTCTTGTTCATTCAACAGATATTTATTGAATAGCAGCTGCATTAAAAATGTTCAAAATCATTACAGTCAATTTGAGCTTGGGCAGGTGGCTTACACCTGTAATCCCAGCACTTTGGGAGGCTGAGGTGGGAGGATCACTTGAGTCAGGAGTTTGAGACCAGCTTGGTCAACATGGTGAAACCCTGTCTTCACTAAACATAAAAAAATTAGCTGGGCCTGGTGATGCGTGCCTGTAATCCCAGCTACTCCGGAGGCTGAGGCAGGAGAATTGCTTGACCCTGGGAGGTGGAGGTTGCAGTGAGCCGAGATCATGCCACTGCACTCCAGCCTGGGCGACAGAGTAAGACTGTCTCAAAAAAACAAAAACAGGCAAGGCGCGTTGGCTCACACCTGTAATCCCAGCACTGTGGGAGGCCAAGGCAGGCGGATCACGAGGTCGGGAGATCGAGATCATCCTGGCCAACATGGTGAAATCCCGTCTCTACTAAAAATACAAAAATTAGCTGGGCGTGGTGGCGCATGCCTGTAATCCCAGCTACTCGGGAGGCTGAGGCAGGAGAATCGCTTGAACCGGGGAGTTGGAGGTTACAGTGAGCTGAGATCGAGCCACTGCACTCCAGCCTGGTGACAGAGTGAGACTTGGTCTCCAAACAAAGCAAAACAAAACAAAACAAAACTGAATAAAATTATTACAGTCAGAGAAATGCAAATTAAAGCAATGAGTATGACTTCATACTAGACTGGAAAAATTAGACATCTGGCTAATGCAGAGCTGAGGGGCATGGAGGCCTCATCTGCTTTTGTAGGGCATAGACTGGGTGAGCCATCTAGGAGAGTACTTGGCACATCATGTGCAGGTCAGGTATTCACACCTGCCATCCCCGCACTTCTGCCTCTGCAGAGAGACTAAAGAAATCCTTACTCACGTTCATTAGGACACATGTCTGCAGATGTTCAGCACAGCTTTGTTTGTGGTGGTGAGGAGCAGGTGACAACCTATGTCAATCACTGGGACACTGAGTGGGTAAAAGGTGTATTGTGCAACAGAAGTCACAGACAAGTGGTCCATGTCTTCACAGGGATGAATCTTACAAACACGGTGCTCAATGGGAAAAGCAAAACACAGCGTGCTATGTGATATCATTTATACAAATTAAACATACATACATACAAAGCAACCACACATGTTTTATAAAAATATGCAGTCAGTTAGGAGACTTTTGCATAGTCCAGGCAAGAGGTCATAGTGTCTTGTCTCATGACAGTGGAGATAAAGTGGATATGAATTTCAGTGGTATATTGGAGGCCAAGTCCAAGGGCTTGGTGATGAATCAGATACAGAGGATGAGGGAGAAGACAGTGGCAGGGATGATCCTGGGTTTCTGGTTGTGAAGCCAGATGGATGGCATCACCATTCAGTGAATCAGCCCTGGAGGAGAATTGGCTTTGGTGGGGGGGATCGTGAGTTCAGTTTTGAATATACTGAGTTTGAAGTGTGTTTGAGACTCACTACATTCGTGAGACCATGTAGGCATTTGAGCATATGGGTCTGGGGTTCAAAGGAGTGGTCTGAGCTGCTGATGTAGATTTGTGAGTGAAGTCTGTGATTGGAGCTGGGGATGTGGATGGCAGCAGGGTGTGAGAAGAGGAATGAGCCTGGGACAGGGCCTGGGGAAGGCCGATATTTAATCGCCAGGCAGTGGGGGCGCGTGAAAGCTGAGGCTGAGAAAGAGGAACCAAGGAAGTGGGAGGAAAACCTGGAGAGAGAAATATTTTTTTTTTCTAGAAGAGTGGAGTGTTCAACAGTGATGAATAATGTTGAATGGGATCGATTAAGAAAATAACCGAAAAAAGTCCCGTGGGATTTAGTGACTTGGAGATCATCCGTTGGTGACGTTAGCAAGCTGTGCTTCAGGAGGGGTTATGGGACTGGGACCTGGTTGGAAGGGGCAGAGAGTGAGTGGGAGGTGAAGATGTGGAGGCAGCGAGTATAGACGAGTCTTGTGAAGCTCGGCTATGATTTTCCTCTCTGCAGCTACTGTGAGGATGGCTTCATGCATTGTACCATGAGTGGAGTCCCCGGAAGCTTGCTGCCCGATGCTGTCCTCAGCAGTCCCCTGTCTCATCGCAGTGAGTACTGTCCCCCTGGAAGGCCCGTTGACTCCATCCTGCCTGGATTCCTCACATGTGGAATGGTGGGAGAGAGCTGGGTGACACCGTCTGATATGTGTGTGCATCCAGGCACGAGTCTGGCTTCGCCCAGGATCGCCATAATTTCTGGGTTTGTGTGAGTGACTTTCAGGCCAAGACATGTCTTTGAATGTGTAAATCCCAGTCATTGAGGCAAGGAGTATTTGATTTCGTATAAGGGGAAAGACTTGCAGATAAATTCTATGAGACCCCTATTTTGCCCATGGAGACCTTAACCCAGTGGATAGCTGTGAGTGAGTTGGTGGCCTTGATTGTGATGACAGTCACCCTTCTTTGATGGCCTCTTGTTTCCTATGGACATGCTGATGAAGACAGCTCTTTCTTTAGAAAGCTTCTTGGATGGGTTTGAAAGAGAGAAAGAGAAGGGTTGGGTCCATTGCTCTCTATTCGAAGGTCCTGATGGTGGCTGCACTGTCTTTTTTTTTTGAGAATCTCTCTGTCACCCAGGCTGGAGTTCAGTGGTGCAATCTCAGTTGACTGCAACCTCTGCCTCCTGGGTTCAAGCAATTCTCGTGCCTCAGCCTCCCAAGTAGCTGGAATTACAGGCACGTGCCACCACACCTGGCTATTTTTTTTTGTATTTTTAGTAGAGACGGGGTTTTGCCATGTTGGCCAGGCTGATCTCGAACTCCTGACCTCAAGTGATCTGCCCGCCTCGGCCTCCCAAAGTGCTGGGATTACAGGCATGAGCCACCACGCCTGGCCTGTTGTACTGTTTAAGGACCAGGCACAGAAGGGAGAAGGGGCTGACCTGGTACTGGGGGTTTCACATTCACATTTATGGATCACAGGGCCCTTATTTGCTTCCAGAAGGCTTATCCTTGCTTAGAAAGGACTCTTCCAGTGGGAGAGAGATAAATGGCTGTCTTCAATCTCCAGCTTGACTGCTTCCCTCTCTGCCTCTCACTTTCCATAAGGCTCCTTCTGTCCAAGGGACCCTTGGCCCTGTGCCATGCTGTTTGCTTCCTGGCTTGCCCTGCGTGAGAGGTCTGGCTCCTCGCATGACCGACTGGAGAGTGTCTCTCAGCCTAGAGCTGGGGCAAGATCCCGAGGGCATGGGTGGCTCAAAAGTTAAGACCAGAACTTGTGACCTCAAGATCACTCCATCCTTCTGCATCTTCTTCTCTCCCTCTCAGAGCGTTTCCCCCACACCCACTCTCTCTGTTGCATTCTGCCTCTCAGACCTACCTTCCATGCTTCTGCTCAGAATCTCTAGTCTGGTCACTGGAAAACGTAATCTTTTTCAAAGTCAGAAAACTCCTGGGATTCTGTGCAGATTGGGAAAAGTTTTGGAGTTTCAGTTTTCTCACAAGAGTTTCCATATAAAAATGAGGCTAGAAATTTCGACTTTTTTTGCCCACAGGAGCGAGTATGTGATACAAATGCTATTAAGTGCACCTGGGCTTTGGAAAGAAAGGTGCAGTATCAGTCATCTGCTGTCAGCATTACCCAATTAGCCATTGATACCTACTAAGTGCCACGAAGTAGGATATGTCAATGAGCAAAGTAGATAGAAATCCCTGGCTTCATGGAACATGCGTTCTAGTGGGCCCAGTGGCTTGGGGAGGACAGTGAACAAGTAAGTGAGATGTATAGTATATCAGATGGTGAGAAGAACATATACAGGATATCAGAGGGGAAGCAGCAGGGAGGGGAGATTGGAGTGTCCAGGGATGGAGTGTTGCAGGTGTTGCAAATTCACATGGAGTGGCTGGGCAGGGGTTGACGCGAGCAAAGATCTCTTGTAAAGCCATTGTGGTCAGATGGCCTTCTCTCCCCACGTTAGTTGTAACCATTTAGGAATGATTCTGTTGGGTCCATTAAAACTCCTTTTTAGCACCCAAACTCAGGTCTTTTCAAGCCTGGGTCTGGAAATTTCCACAATGCATCCTGTTTCAATGTAACCTGCTATAGCAAGGTTAAGGGTGATGACAAGTACGGGACGTTAGATGAGAACTGGGGTCAGAAGAGCTGCCACCAGTGACCAGTGTAAGCCAGCGGTCAGAAGCCCAGGTGAGAAGATGCCCTTCCAGCCCCATACAGGGACCCTGGCTCAGGCAGCAGCTGGTCCCCACGAGTGGGCACCTCTGAGTCTCTTAAATTTAGTCACAGCCTCTAGGGGACCAAAGGACAGTGTGGAAGGTAGGTCCATTCTCTCCTTCACTAATCATCTCTTTGCTTTTCCTACCTTCAAGGCAAAAGGAGCCTATCCTGTCGGCCCCCCATGGTCAAGCTGGTGTGTCCCGCCGACAACCCACGGGCCGAAGGGCTCGAGTGTGCCAAAACGTGCCAGAACTACGACCTGGAGTGCACGAGCATGGGCTGTGTCTCTGGCTGCCTCTGCCCCCCAGGCATGGTGAGTCACCAGGCACAGAGCTGGTGCCTGCCCTTCAGTTTTCCTGGAGGCAGGGATGAGTGAGGGGGCTGTGGAGCCAGAGAGAGGAAGAAACAAGGGCTGAACAAGGATGGTAATGGAGGTGGTGTTGGTCATGGGGGCATGGAGGAGGGGAGGCTCTTCTGTGGCGGAGTCAGCTGCCAAAGTCAGGGAGGGAGTTTCTAGGAAAATGCCTGGGGTTGATCCTCACGGAATCTGACAAAAATGTAAGAACTTAGCTTGCAGGAGCGCCATAGGAAGCAAAGAATTTCCAGAAAATACTTACAAGTAAAAACAAGCATTCCCACTAAATTTTCCCAGGGGCTGCCTTCCATGCCCTGAAAATGGAGGGACACACATAAATTTGCATATGATTGACGTATATGCATATAACTTTCTATTTCAAAAAAAGACATTGATGTCCCTGCCATGTCACTAGCAAGCCATGGGCCCAACAAGTCTCTTCCCCACAGCGAAGCTTGTTTTCCTCATCTGTAATGTGAGTCGTAGGTCTTGGTCAGCTCTTAACATTCCATGACTCCGGTGCTGTGCCTGAAGCAGGCACGGAGGCCGTGCATCCAAGGCCGTGCTGGTTTGCGACTCTTGGCTCCTATGTGGATGTTCTGCTGCTGGTGGCAATGATCTGAGGATGACTACTCCTCCTTATCTCCCTCCCAAGTCTAATCTTAGCCAGTGTAGTATTAAATAGATTATGCATACACCCTGAAGGATGCAACTTCCAGATGTTTCTCTTTCAAAATGCATCCCGTCTTCTTGTTTTCCCCGACTCCAATTCCTTATACCCAAAGTGAATGGTGAGGGGTTGGGGCAGGGGCTGTAGAGGCCAGAATGGGAGAGGGTGGCTCTCAGATGGCTGTGGAGGGGACTTAGTGATGCCCAGGACTCCACTTGAGAGGCAGTGTCCTGGACTGTGGGAGCTGTCAATATTCTGTAGAGGGAACGTGGACTCAGTTACCAGTGTCTCTCAGGAAGGCTGGGATTGCAGTGTGTGAAGGACAGATGCTTACTTTTCTACTTCCCCTTCAACTCTTTCTTCTCCCAAACAGAGAGACCAACTCTTGTTAATTCTCCCCTCCTCTGTCTTAGCCTCTGAGGGTTTTGGAACTGTTTTTTCTGATGAGGAGAGCTAGCGATTGGCCAATGAGCACCTTTGAATTGGAAGGGTTGTTTGGTGCCTTAGCAGAAGGTTGATATCACGAAGGGTCTCTAAGGAGGGGAATCTCAGACCTGGGTAGGAACAAAAAATAGGAGAGGGTAGGGGAATCTTCCTTATTGCTCTTCTTTATCCCTGGGGCCTCTTACCTAGAGTGTCTCAGAGTTTTGGTGTGGGGGAGGCGTAGATCATTGTCTCTTCATCATACTCAGCAGGAAAAGGAACATCACTCAGAGGACTGTGTCAGCATCGGATATGCTTTGAAATGAACTTTTTTGTCATGAAGGAAAAAATACAGATAGCCTTAAATATTAATAACCACAATAATTATATTATGGCCACAAATCCAAAAAAGAGGACAATGAGACCTCAAATATAGGCTGTGGCTGTCCTGTTAGGCACTCGTTGGCATTCCTGAAGCACTGGGCATGCATTCTTAGGATAGCACTTGGATACCTGTCACGTGACGAGGTGTCTCACACTTCAGCCACAGGGGGTTATAAACTTGCAAGTTCCTATTGTAAGAGATTGGGTTATTTTCACAACTGCTTCATTGCAATGCCGGCGAATGTGCAAATTATTGAGGCCAGATTCGAGAGAGCAGAGAAGTCCGTGTAATTTATTAAGTGTGCGCAGCGTGCTGGCTGCAGCACGGGACATGTGTTCTTGGCCATAACACAAAGAAAATGGGGCTGGGCCTGGAAACACCCTGTTTGGGCCCATCTGATGGTGGAGACATTATCCCTCGGGGTGTTACTCTGTCCAGTCTGTCCCTTGTGAAGGGGCAGGGTTGTGGGATGTCACTAAGGGCTTGGGGAAGGGGTCACGGATTCTGCATTCTTCTGAGGACTTGAAAGGGGAAAGAGAAGTGGCTTTTTCCTGGGGGCAGATCTAGGGAGAGCAGAAAGAGCACCCAGCAGGAACGGGGTGCAGACCTGTCAGGCCAGGCTTCCCTGCTTCCCCACTCGATGCTCTTGCACAATCCTTCAGTCTTTACCGGAAGCCGCGTCACCTCGTGTGTTACGTAGACACCTAATTCCTGTTCTGCCTCCATGATGCATGGCTGTGGGCCCCAAGGAGATGTGTGTGAAAGCACTTTAAAGCCAGAGAGTTCTACAGAAGTGCAGGAATAGCTTTCATTGTTGTTTCTGTAACTATCCAAGGCTGTCTCAGAGGCTGCACCCATCAGTTCCTCCTGCTATCCATAGGAGAGAATCGTAAAGGATGCTTTTTCTTAGATTTCCAGCCTGCTGTGGACCCATGCTTTTGTAAATACAATAAAAATGAATTCTCATAAAAATAAAACAAAAGCAATGACAAAAATAATATGATCCCACCCAATTAAAAAATATTTTCAGCCGGGAGCAGTGGCTCACGCCTGTAATCCTAGCACTTTGGGAGGTCAAGGCGGGTAGATTAAGAGGTCAGGAGATCGAGATCATCCTGGCCAACATGGTGAAACCCCGTCTCTACTAAAAATACAAAAAATTAGCTGGGCGTGATGGTGCACGCCTGTAGTCCCAGCTACTCAGGAGGCTGAGGCAGGAGAATGGCGTGAACCCAGGAGGCCGAGGTTGCAGTGAGCTGAGATTGCACCACTGTACTCCAGCCTGGGCGACAGAGCGAGACTCTGTCTCAAAAAAAAAATTTTTTTTCGAGACGGAGTTTTGCTCTGTCGCCCAGGCTGTAGTGCAGTGGCACAGTCTCGGCTCACTGCAACCCCCACCTCCCAGGTCCAAGTGATTCTCCTGCCTCAGCCTCCTGAGTAGCTGGGATTTCAGGCGCACACGACCACACCCAGCTGATTTTTGTATTTTTAGTAGAGATGGGGTTTCGCCGGTTGGCCAGGCTGGTCTCGAACTCCTGACCTCAGGTGGTCTGCCTGCCTCCGTCTCCCAAAGTGCTGGGATTACAGGTGTGAGCCACCATGCCCGGCCTTAAAAAATGTTTTCTTTCCTTTTTTTCATGAGCCCCAAATCTAATCTCTCACCTCCCACTTTTTATGACATATAACAGACATGACATGACTCTGCCAAATTTCCCTAAGATTTTCTAAACACTTTCTCTTAGTTTCTGTGCTTGTGTCCTCACAGGCTGGCCCTGGCCCAGGGAATGCACTTTGAACAGCCCTGTTCCCAGCCGAAGATTGTCTGTCCTCTTCTAAGGTGTCTCTCAGGGTCCACCATATGCCCAGAAGCACCTGTTTGAAAATATTGGCAGGGGCAGAGAAAGAGCCCCTCTCTTTCTGATTTGTCCCAGGCCTGGCACCTGCTTAGAGCAGAGGTTTTCTGGTTGACCCCACAAGCAGCAGGCTCTATCTGCTCCTGCCATCGTGCAAAGGTCTCCTGGCATGGGAATGAGGAGGATGGGGGTCCCTTTGCTAAGTGGTCCGCACCGTGATAAATGAAGGGCAGAGAAGCCGCGTGGAAATGGCATGGTACCGGAACCTCACACTTCCAGGTTTGAATCTTGCCTCCTAACATCTCACCTAACATCTACTTAAGTGAGTGGCAAGTCACTTAACATCTTGGCGTCTTAATTTTCTTCTCTATAAAATTGGCTTGCAGGCTGTTGGGAAGACTGGAGGTGACAGCATCGAGCACATGGGGGGTGCTTAGTGAGTGGTGGTTTAATGACCACTAACTATTACAATAAGTTCGTGGTGGGAAACCGTGAATCCTGGTCCTGGTATGAACAGAGACGCTGCAGGGAATTAGCACACACAGGAGCAACTTTTTAGATCCCAGTGTTCACTTTCTGAGACCCACCGAATCGATCAAATGAGGGGGTTGTGCTGGAAGATCTCCCAGGTATTTTTCTCTAGTTCAGAAATTCTTGGAGCGATGCTTGCCTCAAGCGTCCATCTCTTTAAGTTAGAATATTACCTGCTACATGCAGCCCGGCGCAGTGGCTCAAGCCTGTAATCCCAGCACTTTAGGAGGCTGAGGCGGGCGGATCACAAGGTCAGGAGATCGAGACCATTCTGGCTAACATGGTGAAACCCCGTCTCTACTAAAAATACAAAAAATTAGCCGGGCGTGATGGCGGGCGCCTGTAGTCCCAGCTACGCGGGAGGCTGAGACAGGAGAATGGCGTGAACCCGGGAGGCGAAGCTTGCAGTGAGCCGAGATTGTGCCACTGCACTCCAGCCTGGGCGACAGAGCAAGACTCCGTCTCAAAAAAAAAAAAAAAAAAAAAAAGAATATTAAGAATATTACCTGCTACCACCACTAGGTGACAGCAAAGCACAACTCACTGCCCTGCTCACCCTTCCTGAGTCCGGCCACAGGGATAACTGGGAGCATCGTAGAGGGCAGAGAAGAAGAAGCCCTGAGGTGCCATTATGTCAGCCTCTTCTGTCACACGGGAGGAGACTGAGGACAGAAAGGGAACAGAGCCGGCCGGGTCAAGCCTTCGTAGTTGTATAGTGGAAATTCTGGTCTCCTGACTCTGAGACAGGGCTCCTGCAATCTGAAACACTTTGGCCTCTGTCTGGGAGATGCTGACTTCCCGTTTGAAACCTAGCAGCTACATCTCCCAAACTGCTGGTATTAGGAGCCTCTTGGTGGTGAGAAGTGTGGTTATGTCCCTGATCCCAGGATGTCCAGTTTCGTCACTGGCCCCATATGAAGACTGAAGGAGTTGGGCACCACTTCTTAAAGTTCAGAGCTTGGGTTCAAGGGCCCATCCAGAGGCGGCCTCACATGTGGGCATTGTACATTTTAAAAGATCCAAGGATAGGCCTGTTTCAGAAATATCTCCTACATGGTCCATGATTTGTCACTCAGTCGGGCTTACTGAAGTATAATAAGCAAAAATGCATTTCGCTTAACAAGCGAGAGGTTTTAAAAAAGCGGAACCTCATAAGTCTTCATAGGAGGACAGGAGTGCTTTAATCAGATCACTCTTTTCCTTGCAGACTTCTGGCTGAGTTCGGCTGCTTTGGCCTGAAAGTACTGATGGGGTTAGGAGAATGAATGAGGGGCAGTTGGAAGGTAAAAAAGATTTTGGAGAGTGGGTCACAACGGTGTTCATGTATGGAGAGTTTGGGGACAATGGGGCCTTTTCAGAGAAAGGTAACAAGACCAGTATTTTCCTACTTTATAATTTTTCTTGGAGTGGACCAACACGTAAGACCACGTTCTCAGCCTGAGCCCTTTCGGACTGAAGATGTCATGAGTTGGTGAATGATGGGATGAGTGTTTTTGCCAGGCTTTCTTCTGAAGTCTTCAGGGGACATTCATAGACTTTATCTTAGTAGCCTTCTGATGTCCCGAAGGGACAGACACTAGACGGAGGTGGTTCTCTTCATTTTAACTGTGAGGTTTAAGTGACTTGCCACAAAATTTGGTCAGGGACTGCTGTGCTGGCCTGCCCCACTTCTCTGCACAGGTCCCCTCTGGGTCCCATCCATCCCCTAAATCTCCTTTATTTCCACGCCTGTTTACCGCCGTGAATTTCCACCTCCCTGAATGTCTTTGCCACTTTGGGATTCTCTGGGTGTTTTCAGCTGGGCTGTTGTTACCTGCTCTTCTCTCACAAGTCAGGACATCTCATGCTGTGTCCTGGAAACCCTCTCCTCTCATTGAAGGTTGTGTTTTGTCTCCTCTCCAGCTTCTTACGACCTAACTCCATGCCACTGTGGCCTTCATAGCAGTCCTCACTTAATATCAAGGTCTTATTATAATATTGCTGTCCATGAATTAATAACCTCCTCTTGCTAATACGAGTCAGGGCAGAGAGCAGCCACGTGGTTTGCAGTGGGTCCTCAGAAGGAGGGGGAGGTGGCGGCTGCAGTCATGGCGTTGTTATCTCACACCTGAGCTGGGACTGGAGTGTTCTGTCTGCTGGAGGAGGGCTGGGCTTCCATAGACCCACACCTGGGTGACAGGAGGGTCTCCCTGGGCCATGAATGCATGGTGGGTTGTCCCATGGGTTGAATATCGTGGTGAGAGGTAAAAACATGCAGCATGCAGACCAAGAGGCCTGGGAGCCCCCAGCCCGGCCTGCCCAAGGGTGAGGGGCAACATGTGCTGCTGGGGTAAGGGGAGCCTGGCTCTGTTTCCTGGAGACCATCCCTGCACTTCTGTCCCACGTGGTATTTGCTACAAGGAGGCATATTATCTGGTTTCCGTTGACTGTAAGGCATCTGTGGGATGCCTCAGTAATTCTTATAGCAGCCACTAGGTGGCGGGCCTCAGGCTTAAGTCAGAGCTGACACTGGACAGGGCGACGTGGAAATGAACCCTAATTGTGACAGAGGCTTTGAATGCTCTGCTAGAGAGAGGTTTTTCAGCCCCTCCCAGCTCCTACCAAGGTGCCATCTTCCCTACTGGGTGCCTAAGCTCATTGCCTCCCAAGAACAGTGGTTCCTGGAGGTAAGAGCTACCAAGAGTGGGGTCAACCTGCATCTTATGCTCTGCACTGTCATTCTGCCCCATCAGCTGGGCTTCCAGAGACGCGAGAACACCTCCTGAAGTTGGGTGAAGGTGGCATTAAGTAGTGAAGGATTCTTCCTATTTCCCTCCCCCCAACCGCCCCAACACACACATGCTCACATACGATTCTAGCCTGGGTCCTTGAAAGCCATTTGTTCTGCCCAAGATTGCCCCGTTCCTAGGGATTTGTCCAGCTCCAGGCCTGGGAGCTCAGGCTTGTCTGGGGAGTGACTGGGTCACGTGGATCTGGAGCTCTCCAGACTGGGAGCTTCTCGCCCTGCAGGGAGCTCTGGAGCCAACGTGCCACAGTCCTTCACCTGGTGGTGACCCAGGCCTCTTTGAGAGCCCCCAAGGCTAGGCCACACCAGGGCAGGCACCCAGGGCTGCCCCCTGGAGTCAGGACAGAAGCGTGTCTGCATGTTGAGCTCAGAGTGGGTTTGGCTGACTCTTCTGGGGCTGGTGGTTCTTAGTTCTTTTATTTCCTCAGCCCCAACAGACCTGAGGAGTGCAACATGCTCACGTAAGTAGTTTCCTGAGGGGTGAGGATGGGGAAGTAGAGCATACCCCGTGAAGAGTGAACCGGGATACGGGAGACTGGGCAGGAGAGGGCCTGTGGCTTGGACCAGCCCCCAGACTCTAGTTCTGATCGATTCCTACTTATGCCCGATATTTGGCCCTCACCTCCAGAGTATTAAGTACATATTAATTTTATTCAATATAGTGTTCATTTTCTTTAATTATAAACATAGTACATGCTCATTGAAGAACACTTGGAAAAAAATTTTAAAACCGAAAAAGAAAATAAAATCCTCCCACTCGCCTATCCCAGCTCACCACCTGGAGGCAGGTTCTGTATTTCCTTCTAGTCTTTTGTGAAATATGTATAAATTTGGAACCATATGTATATACAGTTTTTCTTCCTATTTTAAAAATTAACAGCATAAGTATTTCTCACTTCATTTAAGATTCTTCCAAAGGGCCATTGTAATAGCACCATAGGATACCGGCGCCTGGCGATTCCTTAATGGATTTAGCCATTTTCCTATTAATTGTTTCCAATTTTTTTTGCAATGATAAATAATTCTCCATCAATCTTTATCCATAATTCTGTTTCCCTCGGAGAAATCCTTTCCTTGGGATGGCTGGGTGTAAGAGTATGTGCATTTCAAGGCCTGTGGACATGATTTTTTGAAGTACTTTTGCAAAAGTGTCCAGGTTACAGTGCCCCAGCAGGGCACGACAGGGCAGAGGGCAGTCAGTGTCTTTAGCTGACAGGGAGGAGCCATGTAGATGGGAACCCATGTTTGCCAAGCCCCGGCCTGGGCCTGGGCTCCCTGTCCTGGCTTGGCCTGCAGTGGAAGCTGTCCCCCTGGCTCAGCCCTGGTCCTGGTGCCGGTCCCAGTACGGGGCTTACCCGTAGGCTCAAGTCTCAGACAACGCTTCCCGGAGTGGGCTGGAGGAGGGCTTTAGATCGGTCACTGTGGCCCTGAAGACTTTTGGATTCTTTTCTCTTAGGTCCGGCATGAAAACAGATGTGTGGCCCTGGAAAGGTGTCCCTGCTTCCATCAGGGCAAGGAGTATGCCCCCGGAGAAACAGTGAAGATTGGCTGCAACACTTGGTGAGGCTCAGTGAGGGGCTGCGCTGGGCACCCAGGCCCTGCGGGTGGAGTGAGGGCGCACGCGGCCACAGGACCTTCCGCACTTGCCTCCAGCCCCCTGTGGGAACCTGGTTACTCTCTGCCTTTCCTCTGTGCCTGGGTTTCTCCATCTGTAAAATGGGGACGATCTTTTTCATCACCTGTGCCCATCCTGCATAGACACTATTCAACAGGTTAGTACAGTAGCCCTTATCCGAAATGCCTGGGACCACAGCTGTTTTGGATTTTGGATTATTTTGGACTTTGAAATATTTGCATATACATAATGAGGTGTCTTAGGGATGGGACCCAAGTCTAAACATGACATTTATTTATGGTTCATATACACCTTATGCACATAGCCCGAGGGTAAGTTTATACAATATTTTAAATATATATTTAATGTGTATTTAGTGTTTTTGATGTTTGTGCATGAAACAAAGTTTTGTGTACACTGAACCATCAGAAAGTAAAGGTGTCACCTTCTCAGCCACCCATGTGGTGTCATGTTGGTGCTCAAAGTTTTGGGTTTCAGAACATTTTGGACTTCAGAGTTTTGGATTAGGAATGCTCAGCTTGCATTTCCGTTCAGGGAGATGGGCCCCAGGGAAGACAAGGACCTCGCCCCACCAGTCATTGCATTTGTGGCCAAGCTGCCGGTGGGCACGGGGCCTGGAGGGTCCTTTCCTTGCAGGCCTTACACTGCCCATGAGCACATCGTGAGTGTGCTTGCAACGGCGTGGTTTGAGGTGAGGGTGGCTGGTTGCCTTCTCCCTTTTCCTTGGCCATCCTGTACGTAACCCCTCACCCTGCTCATTCACCCTGCCTTTGACTTGGTGGCTGTGCACAGCCTTGGAAAGAGGCCTACTGGACAGAGGTAGAAAGGGCTGTCTCTTGGGCTTGAGGTCTGAGCTTACTACCTCTGACGCACAAGTGGGCTGCTTGATGTCAGCTCTGGTTACGGGTGGTGGCAGGGTGGGACACGTGGCAGTGGGCAGATCACTATAGATTTTAACATGTAGGTACATACATCTTAACGTGTAGCTATGCACACAGAACCGCTCCTGGCAGAAGTGCGTGCTTCATCACTCTTTTCCAGACTCTGGGCTTTCCTGCTGTTCTGTCTTGGTTTTCCCATTAGCCTCAGGCTTTCAACATCAGTGTGTCTGTTTTACAGGGACCCTGTGGCCCATCTCAGGTACATGTGGCTTCCAGGGTGAGGCTGAGCGAATTCATAACAGGAGGCCTAAAGAGCATCCAGGCCTCCTCCCTGGCTGCCTGGCTCACTTTGGACAACCCCTTCCCTTCTTTGCTTCAGTTTCCCCGTTTTAGGGGGAGCCACTAGGCTTCCTTGTCTCCTGCTGGGCCCCATGCTGGGCCTGTGAAGTCCACACTCCGCGCTACAGGTCCTCAGCTTCCTTGGGCTTCCTGGAGGGTTGGGAGGCACCCGGAGTATTCTGTGTTTGTTCATTGTCTCCATTGCCCAGATGGGCCCCTCAAACCCAAGGTGCCCAACTTGTCATCCCTGCCATGACTGCTCCTAGTGTCTGTCGGGACCGGAAGTGGAACTGCACAGACCATGTGTGTGACGCCACGTGCTCCACGATCGGCATGGCCCACTACCTCACCTTCGACGGGCTCAAATACATGTTCCCCGGGGAGTGCCAGTACGTTCTGGTGCAGGTGAGAGGTGGGGAGATGGGGAGAGGGTGCTGTCTCTTTCTAGGAGGGGTGGGAGGTGTGGCCTCAGGTTGGGTTCTGTGGGTCTGTCTGCGGAAACAACTCTGGGGTCTGGTTTCTACTGGAGTATTTCCCAGTCCTTCACAGAAGTGCCCGAAGCGGTAGGGGATTTGAAGCTCAAAGTGATTGTCCATTTTCCCTCTGCTCACCTGGGGACTTATAAAACGAGACAGAAGCTTGTTTGTTGTTGAGGATTGGTGTGGGAGAAAGGCTACTGCCAGTCCACATTAGCACAGATGTGGAATTAGAAACAGGCGTCTGTTCCTTCTGGTAGACACAGCCTCAGTCGGGGTGCATAGCTCAGGGAGTGGGTTGGGCTGGGATGTCAGTCCCGCTCAGCCTCCCTTCCAGCACCCTGGGCAGTGCACAGTCTGCAGGTGTTGCGCAGTGGCCCTGGATGGGGGGATGGTTGAAATGACCCCTGGAGTTTGCCTCCCACGGTATGGCTTTGTGGAATTCTCCGCCATTTTAATGTCTAACTTGGTACAATTCAGAATGGGAGGAGTGGGAAGATGGGACACAGGAAAGTCATCCTGCTCAGCAGATGAGAACTTGTCCAGGAATCCTCACCGGTGAGTGTGGGCAGCAGCCCCTCCGCCTCCCACTCCCCACCGTGTGGATTCTTGTAAGTTTCTCTTGCTGGTTGACATCAACTGTGTAAGCAAGGAAGTATGAGTGCTTTTCTCACCAGAGCCGAGGCGCTGTACTCTGTGAAGCTTTAAACAAATATGGTCCCTCTGTCTCCATTCCCAGGAGGAGGAGGGGGTGGGGGCTTGGTGTGGTCTGAATGGAAGACCACAAACCCATAGGAGCCCCAGCCCCAGAGGCTGAGTTGCAGGAGCTGGTGAGTCAGGCAGCGTGGGTGAATGTGGACCGACCACTCGTGTAGAGCACGCTGGGCATGGGGCGGAGCCAGCAGCAGCCTCCGCAGTCCCCACCTCACACCCGGGCTGGCCCAGAGAGGCAGGCGGTGTGCTGGGACACAGGGCATGCAGACCAGGCAAGGAACCTGTGATCCAGGGGGTATGCGCCCCTTTAGAGCTTTCCCGGAGATTCTATATGGAAGCTTCCCAGCCTCAGCAGCAAAAGACAAGGAGACACCAGCTTTGCAGAACAACTACCCAGCCCGTTTCAAATCTGAACATCCAGGAAAAAATTAATTCAGTGCAGCAAGGACCAGACAGCCGGTCAGCATCTACTGCTCCCAGCTCTTCCCTGCCCAGTCCAGCTTTCCCAAGTAGACCAGTTTTAAAGATTCCCCCTCCAAACGGTGCCCTGTGTGTGCGGCTTGTTTTCTTTTCCTACAGCTGGTTCTGTTGTCTTCTGATGCATTGTCCTGGGGCCCCTCTCCTTTCTGCCATCCTCCTTTGGGGAGTATCATCAAGACCTAACTCCCTCTCTTTCAGAAATCTCAGCTGAAGATAAGAACAAATAAAGCACTTACACTCTTGTTTCCTCTTTTAATCTTCGCCATGCATCAACCTAACACAAAGCCGTTTAACCTAACAATCCCATTAAGTTGAATGGAATCTTACAGAGGTCAGATTGTGTGTGTTATATGGACATATGTATGTATGTGTGCATGTGTGTATGCATGAGCATGCGTGTGAGTATATGTGTGTATGGCTACGTGTGTGTATGTGTGTGTGTATGTATGTGCATGTGTGTATGAGTACATGGGTGTGTGTGTGTATGTGTGAGCATGTGTGTGTGTGTATGTGTGAGCATGTGTGTGAGTGTATGTGTGTATGGCTACGTGTGTGTATGTGTGTATGCATGTGCATGTGTGTGTGTATGAGTACATGGGTGTATGCGTGAGCATGTGTGTGTGTCTGTGTGTATGAGTACATGGGTGTATGTGTGTGAGTGTGTGCATGTGCATGTGTGTATATGGGTGTGTGTGTGGGTGTGTGTGTCAGAAAGGTAAGTGGTTTGCTCAGTGTTACCAATACGTGGCAGAATCAAGATTCACACCTTGTTTTTCTTTTTTCTTTTTTTTTTTTTTGAGATGGAGTCTTGCTCTGTCGCCCAGGCTAGAGAGCAGTGGCATGATCTCGGCTCACTGCGAACTCTGCCTCCTGGGTTCACGCCATTCTCCTGCCTCAGCCTCCTAAGTAGCTGGGACTACAGGCGCCCGCCACCACGCCCAGCTAATTTTTTTTTTTTTTTTGTATTTTTAGTAGAGGCGGGGTTTCACCGTGTTAGTCAGCATGGTCTCGATCTCCTGACCTTGTGATCTGCCTGTCTCGGCCTCCCAAAGTGCTGGGATTACAGGCGTGAGCCACGCACCCGGCCTCTTTTTTCTTTTCTTTTTTTTTTGAGATGGAGTCTTGCTCTGTGGCCAGGCTGGAGTGCAGTGGTGTGATCTCGGCTCACTGCAAGCTCCGCCTCCTGGGTTCAGGTGACACCCCTTTGTTTTTCTAAGTTGAACGTTTTATCTTTTTTTTCATCGCACCACAATAATAGCCACCACGGGGGAGGTATTTGCCAGGAATGTGTCACCTTTTGCCCTATTTTCTATGCAATTGACCAACAAGGACCAGAGCTCCCTTATCCTCTCTACTCATCTCGACCTGGTGGCTCAGGACCCGTGGAGCTGTGTCAAACCATCTTTGGTTCCATTTCTGGGCCAAAAATTCAGAGGGATTCAACCAGAATTTAGAGCCACAAAGTGCCCTGTGGTCAAACTGTCCCAGTTACCTGGGTGGGACTCTAGGCAAGGCTCCAGTGGGACTCTAATGGGCTCTAGGCAAGGCCTTTGAGCCTGATGCATCCATCAAAGCAGGCCACATGTCACCTTCCCTCCCTCCCCCTCCTTCTCCACCCCCACCCCACTCACTGCAGGCACCTGGCTCATCTGTCGTGGGCGAGGCTGACACACCTGAGGGCATTCACCTGGGCATATCCCCCATCCCCTCGACACACACAGAGACACATATGAACAGCCACGGACATGGCAAGATCTTGTGACACATATTCAAAGGCCTGCGATGAAGAGATGCCAATCATCTGGTCTGGTGAGAGCCAGTGGGGATAATGGTCTTCTCCTGGCACTCCTCTTTCCCCAGGATTACTGCGGCAGTAACCCCGGGACCTTTCGGATTCTAGTGGGGAATGAGGGATGCAGCCACCCCTCAGTGAAATGCAAGAAACGGGTCACCATCCTGGTGGAGGGAGGAGAGATTGAGCTGTTCGACGGGGAGGTAAGTGCAGCCTCATCCCCTCCACCCTCATGTCCCGCTTTGTGCTTCTGCCACCTAATAGGAACATTTTCCAAGCATTCATTTAGAACTTGTGTGAATGGAATAACGCACAGCCATTAAAGAGGATGAGACAGAGCGATTGCAACTGACCGTGACATATTATTTTATGAGAAGAACAAGTGGCAGAACAATAGGGATGACACAATCCCATTTTAGCGACAGTGCAGACTGTGTGTGAAGGATGTGCACATGCGTCTGCACAAAGTGGGAAGAACCGGTGCTCACCTCTGGAGTAGGGTGGGGACTGGAGGGTAGCCAGGCTTGCTGTGTGTGTGTGTGTGTGTGTGTGTGTGTGTGTGTGTATGAAGTGATGATGTTATGGGATATGTTTCATATGTTTTTCTGTTCTTTTGAGATAAACATTTTTTTTTGGAGTTGGAGTCTCGCTCTTTTGCCCAGGCTGGAGTACAGTGGTGTGATCTCTTTGCTCACTGCAACCTCCACCTCCAGGATTCAAGCGATTCTCCTGCATTAGCCTCCTTAGTAGCTGGGACTACAGGTGTATGCCACCATGCCCGGCTAATTTCTAGTATTTTTAGTAGAGATGGGATTTTGCCATGTTGGCCAGGCTGGTCTGGAACTCCTGACCCCAGGTGATCCACCTGCCTTGGCCTCCCAAAGTGCTGAGATTACAGGCGTGAGCCACCACGCCCAGCCAGATAGACATTTTTAAAGGACCTCAAAAGAGGAGTAAACTGATTTAGTCCCTTGTGTACTAAGAATTTAAAAAGTAGTTCTCATAAGTGTACACAAGACTCCCTTAGAAGTTCTTGTTTAAAATGTGGATCCTGGAGCTCCATCCTGAGATTCTGACTCAGCAGGTCTGGGTGGGACCCAGGAACCCGTGTTTAAAGTTGCAGGTCATCCCCAGGCCACAGTTTTGGATTAGCTGCTCTGACTACATGGAGTGCTATGGAGACCCAGGCTCTGGGCACAAACTTGTCCTGGTATCTTCATTTTCTCCCCTGTCCTCAGCCTGCATCTCTGCCTTCTTCCAAATACCCACCATTGACATCAGGGGGATGGGTGGTGAATTCTTCACCATTATGGAAGAAAACTGCTTAGCAAGCATAACGTAGTGACTATGGGTCAGCAGTGTCAACTCCTGACCAGCTCTATTTAGGGCAGAGTGGCAGTGATGACGCTGAGCAGGAGGTGTGCAGACATGTGAGGGATATATTTGCACATGTGATTAGCTCTGCATGTGATATGTTACTAACGAGAGGACCTCTGCAAAGGGGTAATGGCAGTTCTCAGCCTCAGCCTCAGCCTCAGTGTGATGAATTGGAGAGTCCGCCATGCATGCTGAAATGGGCCTCCAGGGTGCAGCACTGGCAGGGATGGGCCAAGTCAGAGGCTCAGGTCAGAGCCCTTCTTGAACCTGCAGTGTGTGATTCCCAGCACTAGCACTGAGCACCTCAGTTTCCTTTTTCTTCAGCTCTGTCTCCTGATGACAGTGGCTCTGGGGAGGGGGAAGTGGTGGGATACAAGAAAGGTGAGAGTGTACTGCTTATTTTTATAGAGGAATAGGTTTTTAAACAATTGACCAGAGATGCTTAAAATCATTGCCATGTTGAAAACCTATCTAGGAGACCACTATATTTAATGACTAATTGTCAATAAAATACCTTTTGTGAAGTGATGGATAGTCTTCTGCTCATTGGTTTCATAGTACTTTAATTTCATAATCATGATTTTGCTGCTACCTCTGTTACCGTCTCTTGGTCATGGATGCCTGGAGAGTGATGGTGGTGAGATGGTCACAGACATGTTCTGGCGTGGAGCTGGCCCTGCAGGGATGCAGTGGCAGGGCAGGTGGGGTCCTGGTGGGGTCCTGGAGGTGTGGCGATGCCTGCACTCGTGGGCACTAGAGACAGATGGGCAGGTGTAGAGTGGAGGGAGGATCTGGCTGTGGAGCCTGCCTTTCATCCTTCTGGATTTCTTGCTTTGTCTTCCTCCAGGCGAATGTGAAGAGGCCCATGAAGGATGAGACTCACTTTGAGGTGGTGGAGTCTGGCCGGTACATCATTCTGCTGCTGGGCAAAGCCCTCTCCGTGGTCTGGGACCGCCACCTGAGCATCTCCGTGGTCCTGAAGCAGACATACCAGGTCAGTGGCTTTCTTGCTTCATCTTGTTGGGGACTTGGCATTTGGAGCGTTTTCTGCTCCCTGATTAGCAACCCACTGTCTCTCTCTGCTGTCTCTGCGGTATTCATTTAGAAAATGAGGAAGTCATTTATTTCTTCCTCTTGCCTGATTGCCCTGGCCAGAACTTCCAACACTGGGTTGAATAGGAGTGGTGACAGAGGCCATCCTTGTCTTGTGCTGGTTTTCAAAGGGAATGTTTCCAGTTTTTGCCCATTCAGTATGATATTGACTGTGGGTTTGTCATAAATAGCTCTTATTATTTTGAGATATGTTCCATCAGTACCTAGTTTATTGAGAGTTTTCAGCATGAAGGGCTGTTGAATTTTGTCAAAGGCCTTTTCTGCATCTATTGAGATACTCGTGGTTTTTGTCCTTGGATCTGTTTATGTGATGGATTATGTTTATTGATTTGCATTTGTTGAACCAGCCTTGCATCCGAGGGATGAAGTCGACTTGATTGTGGTGGATAAGCTTTTTGATGTGCTGCTGGATTCGGTTTGCCAGTATTTTATTGAGGATTTTTGCATCAATGTTCATCAGGGATATTGGTCTAAAATTCTCTTTTTTTGTTGTGTCTCTGCCAGGCTTTGGTATCAGGATGATGCTGGCCTCATAAAATGAATTAGGGAGGATTCCCTCTTTTTCTGTTGATTGGAATAGCTTCAGAAGGAATGGTACCAGCTCCTCCTCGTACCTGTGGTAGAATTCGGCTGTGAATCCGTCTGGTCCTGGACTTTTTTTGGTTGGTAGGCTATTGATTATTGCCTCAATTTCAGAGCCTGTTATTGGTCTATTCAGAGATTCAACTTCTTCCCGGTTTAGTCTTGGGAAGGTGTATGTGTCAAGGAATTTATCCATTTCTTCTAGATTTTCTAGTTTATTTGTGTAGAGGTGTTTATAGTATTATCTGATGGTAGATTGTATTTCTGTGGGATCGGTGGTGATATCCCCTTTATCATTTTTTATTGCATCTATTTGATTCTTTTCTCTTTTCTTCTTTATTAGTCTTGCTAGTGGTCTATCAATTTTGTTGATCTTTTCAAAAAACCCGCTCCTGGATTCATTGATTTTTTGAAGGGTTTTTTGTGTCTCTATCTCTTTTAGTTCTGCTCTGATCTTAGTTATTTCTTGCCTTCTGCTAGCTTTTGAACTTGTTTGCTCTTCTTCTCTAGTTCTTTTAATTGTGATGTTAGTGTGTCGATTTTAGATCTTTCCTGCTTTCTCTTGTGGGCATTTAATGCTATAAATTTCCCTCTACATACTGCTTTGAATGTGTCCCAGAGATTCTGGTATGTTGTGTCTTTGTTTCATTGGTTTCAAAGAACATCTTTATTTCTGCCTTCATTTCGTTATGTACCCAGTAGTCATTCAGGAGCAAGTTGTTCCGTTTCTATGTAGTTGTGCGGTTTTGAGTGAGTTTCTTAATCCTGAGTTCTAATTTGATTGCACTGTGGTCTGAGAGACAGTTTGTTGTGATTTCTCTTCTTTTACGTTTGCTGAGGAGTGCTTTACTTCCAACTATGTGGTCAATTTTGGAATAAGTGCGATATGGTGCTGAGAAGAATGTATATTCTGTTGATCTGGGGTGCAGAGTTCTGTAGATGTCTATTAGGTCTGCTTGTTGCAGAGCTGAGTTCAGGTCCTGGATATCCTTGTTAACCTTCTGTCTTGTTGATCTGTCTAATATTGACAGTGGGGTGTTAAAGTCTCCCATTATTATTGTGTGGGAGTCTAAGTCTCTTTGTAGGTCTCTAAGGACTTGCTTTATGAATCTGGGTACTCCTGTGTTGGGTGTATATATATTTGGGATAGTTAGCTCTTCTTGTTGAATTGATCCCTTTACCATTATGTAATGGCCTTCTTTGTCTCTTTTGATCTTTGTTGGTTCAAAGTCTCTTTTATCAGAGACTAGGATTGCAACCCCTGCTTTTTTTTTTTTTTTTGCTTTCCATTTTCTTGGTAGATCTTCCTCCCTCCCTTTATTTTGAGCCTATGTGCGTCTTTGCACGTGAGATGGGTATCCTGAATACAGCACACTGATGGGTCTTGACTCTTTATCCAATTTGCCAGTCTGTGTATTTTAATTGGAGCATTTAGCCCATTTACATTTAAGGTTAATATTGTTATGTGTGAATTTGATCCAGTCATTATGATGTTCGCTGGTTATTTTCCCATTAATTGATACAGTTTCTTCATAGCGTCGATGGTCTTTACAATTTGGCACATTTTTGCAGTGGCTGGTACCGGTTGTTTCTTTCCATATTTAGTGCTTCCTTCAGGAGCTCTTGTAAGGCAGGCGTAGTGGTGACAAAATCTCTCAGCATTTGCTTGTCTGTAAAGGATTTTATTTCTCTTTCACTTATAAAGCTTAGTTTGGCTGGATAGGAAATTCGGAGTTGAAAATTCTTTTCTTTAAGAATGTTGAATATTGGCCCCCACTCTCTTCTGGCTTGTAGGTTTCTGCCGAGAGATGTGCTATTAGTCTGATGGGCTTCCCTTTGTGGGTAACTCGACATTTCTCTCTGGCTGCCCTTAACACTTTTTCCTTCATTTCAACCTGGTGAATCTGACAATTATGTGTCTTGGGGTTGCTCTTCTCGAGGAGTATCTTTGTGGTATTCTCTGTATTTCCTGAATCTGAATGACAATATCAACTTTTCTTTAGGTTTCTTAACCTAAAGTGGCAAACCAATCATGCACAATATTATTATAACACTGCAGACTATTCTAGGGTGTTGCCTTATCATTGAGTCATGGGCCAGCACATTTTGAGAGCTATTTGTAAAATTGCTAATAACCAACTTTTGAGAATGGTTCCACTATTTAGGGTCCAACAGTTTGTTGGAACTTGAATGATTTCTTTAAGTGGCATGTATGTGACAAGTGGCTCTGGCTACTCTGGCCGCTGGTGTAGTCAGGCAGGAATGGCCTCCACAGCATCCCTGATAACACCATCCATTTTCAGCTTGTACAAGCCATTGAGGCAGCACTGCTCTCACTTCTCTGTGGCAGCCTATCTCAGTCCCAGAAAGCATTAACAATTCATTCATTCATTTATTCAACAAATACTAAGTTCCTGTATGTGTCAAACATTGTCCTAGGCGCTGCGGATACAGCAGGGGAAAAAGACAGGGGAAAAAGGTTTTTTTGTTTAGGGGTGTGTGTGTGTGTGTGTGTGTGTGTGTGTGTGTGTATGTGTCTTCCATGTATTTGTTTTTTTATTGCTGCTATAACAAATCACCAAAAACTTGATAGCTTAAAACAACACATTTATTATCGTATGGTTCTGGAGGTCAGAAAGCTAAAATTGGTGGGCAGGGCTGCATTCATCTTAGAGGCTCTGAGAGAGGTCCCTTTTCTTGCCTTTGTTACATTCTGGAGGCTGCCTGCATTCTTGGCTTGTGGCCCCATCCTCCATATTCAACGCTGGCAACGTAGCATCTTCCACTTTTTTTCTCTTTTTCTGCTTCTGTCTGTCACAGCACCTTTTGAACTCTGACCCTCCTCCCTCCCTCTGATCAGACCCTGTGATGACATTCTGCCCACACGGATAATCCAGGATAAACTCTTTATCTCATGGGAACCACTGTTTTGCCTTCCATAATCCTGGTGCAGATTATATCCTAGTGGGAATGTTACTATAGATAGTTTGGGCTGATGGGCCCTGTGAAGAGGGGATGTAAGAGCAGAGTCTTTGGGTAAGGGAGGGAATGAGTCATGCCAGTATCTAGGGGAGAGAGTTTAGGCAGATGGAACAGCACGTGCTGAGGCCCTAAGGTGGTAGGTGTCTGCAGCGGTTGTGCAAGGAGGTCAGTGTGGCTGCAGAGGAGGGACTTGGGGGTAATGGTAGTTCATGAGGGCAGGGAGGTGCAGTAGCCATACCATGGGGGCTTCTCGGCCATGGGAAGATCGTTGGCCTTTTGCCCAACAGTGAGAACATTCTTCTTCTATGTTTCCTGGTGACTTACATCCCTTGTACCAAGCCGAATGCTGCTTATTGAAGCAGAGTAGAATACATTTTTTCTCTTTGTCTCAATACCAGGGCTCTAAGTATGTTGTAAAAGTATAGCACCTTTTCTTCTTCAGGCCAGATATTTCCAGTTTTTTCTGTAGTTTTAAAAAATTTTATTATTATTTTTAGTTGACATTTAACTGTATGTATTTACTGGCGGCAGTGTGATATTTCAATACATGTATACAGTGTGTAATGATCAAATCAGGGTAGTTAGTGTATCTATTCCCTCAAACATTTACCATTTCTTTGTGTTGGGAACATTCAAAATCTACTCTTCCAGCTACTTGAAAATATACAATAAATTGTTGATAATTATAGTCACCCTGTGATGCTACAGAACACTAGTGCTTATCCCTCCTCTTTCTGTAGTTTTTACTTGTTTCTCACTCATTCGTAACTACTTTTTCAGAACTCGTTGCATGTTGCACTCCATGATGGGTGAACATGGAGACAGATGAGACATATCTTCCTGGTTACATTTATGATAGAGCAGGATTCTGCCCAGTCTGGTCTGAACAGGCTGCAGTTCTCCAGGCAAGGGGACTTACCTGCCCAGAGGTAGGCAGTTCTATAACATTCCCTCCTTGGATCCCTACACCTCCATTGGTGGAGCAGTGTACCTGGCTCCTCCCTCTGCTTCTACGCTTGTTGGGGACAGTGATAGTTCCCACCAGTGATCTCAGGGCCAAGGCTGCCTGATTCCCACCTCTGCCTTTGGCTGACTATGCGACATGGGCATGTTGCCTCTCTTTGTTTCCATAGCTTTAAATAAAATGGGGCCAGCAAGGAAGCTCAGGAATAGGTCTTGGCAACAGCAGGGCTTTGCTGCTCACCTCGGACCTCCTCTGAGTCTCTGTCCTGTTCCTCCTCCTCTTCCTTGAATGCCCTCTGCCTCCATTGCCACCAGGCACATTCCCCTTTCCCCCGAGCCGGAGAGCATGCCCCTGGGCTTGACGGTGCTCATCCCCTCAACTTGTCTCTCAAGGAGAAAGTGTGTGGCCTGTGTGGGAATTTTGATGGCATCCAGAACAATGACCTCACCAGCAGCAACCTCCAAGTGGAGGAAGACCCCGTGGACTTTGGGAACTCCTGGAAAGTGAGCTCGCAGTGTGCTGACACCAGAAAAGTACGTCTGGGTCTGTGTGTGGACAAAGCCCGAGAGCCTGCTTCCTGGAATGTCCCCCTGTCCCCGTTCTCATGGGGGCTAGAAGGGGGGTTGTGGGTGGTATGACTTTCAGGCGGCTGCAGGGTGGGGAGGAGGGTCTCTTGGATCCTTCTGGGCTGAATAACCCCAGTTTGACCAGCTGACGGCTGGCCTATCTCTTGCCTGGTTCCTAGGTGCCTCTGGACTCATCCCCTGCCACCTGCCATAACAACATCATGAAGCAGACGATGGTGGATTCCTCCTGTAGAATCCTCACCAGTGACGTCTTCCAGGACTGCAACAAGCTGGTGAGGACCTTGAGGGTAGTGGGAAGCAGATGGTCCCAAGGCTTGGCCCGGTGGTATGGACACTGAGTGTGACCTTCTAACATGGACACTACCGTGGTGTCTTGACATGATCTGCACCAAGACAACACTTCAGCTTTTTTCTTGTCTTTCAATCTGGGAAACACAAAGTAAAATCAACAGTTTCTAGGGGAAGCAATGCCTGGTGAAACATTTCCTTCTGCATGAGAAGTAACTCCCCTTGGCCTGTGCCAACGCTTCTCTTTCGCCCCCAGTCTTAGGATTTGTTCTTTTATTGAAGTATCTTGTTTTCAACACCAGAGCCAGAGATTTCCTTTTCCTGTTACTGCTGCATTTGTCCAGACCAAAAGACCTTCCTCTCCCACCCCCCAAAACCCCTTGCTGCCCATTTCTTGTCTCACAGAAATTCTTTTCTGGCCTTAATTTTGGTGATTTTGAGTCGTCATATTATGACTTATTTTTGTGTTGTTATCTCTAATGACAAGGAGGAATTCCCCAAGGTTAAGTGCAGTTGTCTCTCTCTCTTTTTTTTTTTTTTTTTTTTTTTTTGAGACAGAGTCTCATTCTGTCGCCCAGGCTGGAGTGCAATGGCATGATTTTCGCTTAGTGCACCCTCTGCCTCCCAGGTTCAAGCAATTCTCCTGCCTCAGCCTCCTGAATAGCTGGGATTACAGGCGCCCACCACCACGCCCAGCTAATTTTTGTATTTTTAGTAGAGACGAGGTTTCACCACGTTGGTCAGGCTGGCCTCGAACTCCTGACCTCAGGTGATCCACCCACCTCGGCCTCCCAAAGTGCTGGGATTACACGCGTGAGCCACCGTGCCCGACCATAGTGCGGTTGTCTCTTATCTGCTGCATGTATGTGTGTACACACATGTGGACATGGGCTTGTACACGGGCATATGTGACTACAGAAGTCTATGTACACACACAGCCATACACACATACATGCTGCTGTGTAGCACCACCAATGTGGGGGAGACTGGTTGAAAACATGGATCTCAATTCTCTATCTATGCAGTGATTTTCGGTCTCTGAGGACTCCAAAGGATACTTACATTCCCCGGTTTGGTGGAAGTCCTGGGCACCTGAGTTGGAAGAGTGAGGACAGGGGAGGAGTTGGGGACACTGGCACTGTTGGAGCGTCTTGGAAACAATGACCCACTCAGTGTCTGAATTCATTTTCTGTCATAACTGCCCTGAAAAAGTCCAGTGTGTTTAGAGGCGTGTTTTGGGGATGAGGAAGGGTGGGAACTGGTTGAACTGGATTTGGAATCAGAGTCTAGGCCCTATTGTCCTGCATACCTGCCCCATAGCACTGCAGTGAGGCAGCTGCAGGGCCTGATGTATTTCCCCATTCTCTTTGCTGAATTGAGGCAAAGGAAGACAGTGACCAGCACATATGTGTGTTTGTGTTTTTGTAAAAACACGCAACTGCTCATGAGGCTAAGAGTGGGTTGTGAGGACAGATGGGTGGCTGAGCAGGGAGGTAGGCAGAGGGACAGAGGGAATGTTCTTCTGGAAAGTCCTCAGGCTCATCGTGTTCTGCAGAAGGCCAGCAGCACTGCATTATTCAACTCTTCTTGCTGGAATGCAGATTAGAAACTAAGAATCTTGCCTTCCCACTCATTCCCTCTTTGAGACCATGAGCTACATTTCTTCTTCTACCCGGACCCCCCTTATCCTTAAATTGGCCATCAGAACATTTGCACCCAGACTAAGAGCCAGAGTTCCTGACACCTGGCCATAGGCCTGGGCCACCTGAGGCTGCTTTTGCAGGTGGACCCCGAGCCATACCTGGATGTCTGCATTTACGACACCTGCTCCTGTGAGTCCATTGGGGACTGCGCCTGCTTCTGTGACACCATTGCTGCCTATGCCCACGTGTGTGCCCAGCATGGCAAGGTGGTGACCTGGAGGACGGCCACATTGTGCCGTGAGTCCTGACGCCCTCATGTTCTCAGATGCCCTCCCTTCTTCCCATGTGTCTATGCTTGAAGACCTTGTGAGTGCAGGGGGATATCTTCATGGGTGAGAGAAGACAGAGCGCTAGTATGGGACTGGATGGCCAAGGGCTAAGGAGGGTTAAGACATTGGCTGAGCAAGAAGTTTAGATTGTGGGTGAGGCGGGACATGGATTCAAGGCATGAACAAGTGGATACTTTTCTTCTGGAGAGATTCTGGCGGAGGAGAAGAAGGAATACTGATGAAAAGAAGGAAGTCGATTTATATCTTTAATTAGGCATGATTATATTTGCCAATATGAGTGATCAACTCATACATTCATGTCTATAGAGTCTTCCTTCTTTGGACATAAGCAACTTAATGTTTTTATGTAGATAACTGGGCCAGGCACAGTGACTCACACCTGTAATCCCAGTGTTTTGGGAGGCTGAGGCCGGAGGATTCCTTGAGTCCAAGAGTTCAAGACCAGCCTAGGCAACATAGCAAGACCCTATCTCTACAAAAATTAAAAAAAGAAATGAATTCAGAACCAATAGATTCTGGTTTAGGTGCTTCAACAATCCAGAAGTCTCTAATGTCGGTAACTCCCATAGTCCCTTAGTTCCCCAACATTATCTCCAGATGCCCCCAGGCCATCACCACATGGGTCTGAAGTCCTGGAGGCTTTGCCTTTTGCGGTCACAGCCTTGTCTCCTGTCTACACAGCCCAGAGCTGCGAGGAGAGGAATCTCCGGGAGAACGGGTATGAGTGTGAGTGGCGCTATAACAGCTGTGCGCCTGCCTGTCAAGTCACGTGCCAGCACCCCGAGCCGCTGGCCTGCCCTGTGCAGTGTGTGGAGGGCTGCCATGCCCACTGCCCTCCAGGTGAGGCCTCTATCCCTGGGGGTCGGGCTGGTGGGATGGGAGAGGGATGGATGGAAGGGTGCTTCTAGGTCTTGTTTCATCTCAGCCTCCACCTGCCACGTCCCATCTCTGACCTGCAAGCCCACCGCAGGTTCTGTCTCCGTGGGTTCTTTCATCAGTCAGGCCAGTCATGATTTTTCTCAAGGCGAGCTCCTCCAAAATGCTTTTCTGTGCCTCTTTATGGGATTCTCATCTAAAGCAGCCCCTGCCGATAGAACTTTCTGCAGTGGGGGAATGTTCTATTGAATGTGACGAATGTGTCTGAGGAACTGAATTTTTGAATTTTATTGAATTTTACTTAATTTAACTTAAATAGCCACGTGCAGTTTGTGACTATCATATGGTACAGCATAGCTGTAGAGTTCCTGAAGGTGTTATTCAGAAGAGCAGAAAGAGCCCTGGAGATAAGATTTCATTTGTCCTGAGGCTTGGGGAGGTGAGGTAGGGTGAAGGAATCCCTGCTCCCAGTTTTGCAGAGGGATCAATCAAGGCACAAGGAGGACAGATGCTCCTTGAGTGGCGGGGTGACCCCTGGGGGTGCGGGCAGGAGGAGTTGGCTTCTAGGGCAGGAGGAGGAGTTGGCTCCTCCCTTTTAGTTAAAAGTGAGGCTTCCTCGTGGGAAAGGGGAGCGTTTTGGTTCCTAATGAGAGCTTTCTTTTGCAGGGAAAATCCTGGATGAGCTTTTGCAGACCTGCGTCAGCCCCGAAGACTGTCCAGTGTGTGAGGTGGCTGGCCGGCGTTTTGCCTCAGGAAAGAAAGTCACCTTGAATCCCAGTGACCCTGAGCGCTGCCAGATTTGGTAAAACAGATTCCTGGGTTGTTTGAAGTGATGAATCTTATTGCTTCTCCAGGGGCCAGCTCAGAGACTAGGTTTTGGGTAAAAAGTCCTAACTACATGAATTGAGAGATTGAGTTTATTTTATTTGTTTACTCATTTAATTCATTATTTAGTGTAGTTTATTGTTTTGTTTGTTCCTAGGGTTTGCTTCTTTTTCTTTAGGGATGGACTAGACTGCTTCCTCCACATATATTCCTCCACAATGTTTTTGCTCTTAATAGGTTTTTAAGTCCTAAGAGGTTTTTGCTTTTCTCACTGAAGGTGGGGATGGTCACTTATTGTCCTTGTAGGTCATGACTAGTCTGAGCACAGGTGTCCATATACTGGAGGTGGGGACTCAGGAGAGGAAAGTGAGATGGAACGCAGGGCCCTCAGGGTAACATGAGCGTCGTGGGGGCCATAGTCAAGGTCGCAGGATGTGGCTGTCATAATGGGGAGGGAAGGTGCTCATTGCTCTCACCCTGGGTTCTCACTGGACTTGCCTCTGGGAAACTGGCCTTTGGGGAGGTGAGAAGGAGTCCTCAGGGTGAGCTCTGAGCCCTCTGAAGTCCTGCTCATAAGTAGGGAACATTTATTAAAATCCAGATCTATTCAACACCACTCCCTGACACTGATCAAGCCTTCTGGGAGCTTAAACTTGAGAACGTAAATTCGCTGGGGAGGGGCTATGGTCACAGCTGCCAGAGTCAGATCCTGCCGCCACCATCTGTACAAACAAGAACGAACACTGCCTGGGGTGAGTTTTCTAGCAAACACAGGAAACTAGAAAGTATGTCACTCAACGCACCGTTAACCAAGGATTGAAGCAATAAATCTCGTGGATCACGGGAAGGAGGAATTAACTTCCTAGTAGGACTCTACCTGTGCACACCTTTATGCTGAAACAGGGACTGCAGGGAGCAAAGGATTGGGTGATTCTGATGCTGGCGTGGGGTTCTGTGCCAAAAGGGCATGAGAGCTTCAAGCCCTCTCCCCACCTCCTTTACTGGCGCACGGGCAGGGGCGGCTGCCACGGTGCACGCTGAAGCTGCAAGCAGTGTATGGACAGTAGTCCCACAGCAGGCTGGGGGCATCACCTGGTATCAAGCCACAGGGGGACACTTCCCAGGCTCAGGGCACTGCTACCTTGTCAGCTTTACTGGGAGTGCTGAAGGCCAGGTGCCTCCAAGGCTGAGAGTCCAAAGAGGAGATGGTCCTGGCGCATATTGGTCTCCACCACAGGGCCACTGGATTTCACCTGTGGTCTGGCAGGCCTTGCCACTTTCCGGGACACTGGCAAAAAGGTGATATTACCAGCAGAGCCTCGAAATTTGGCATGGTAGTGTAGGAATTTGTGTGTGTGGGGCCACTGCTCTACTACTGACTTGTGGTGTGTGCTTGGGACTGGGCACAGAGCCTGGCCAGTACCTGGCACATGAGAGGTGCTCACCTTATGTCTGCTGGAGGAATGAGTGAATGTCTTTTCCTAGGCCTAACACCGTAGGGACCCCTGTTTGCTACTCTCAAATAATTTGTTCTGCTGGATAAAGCTGGGATTTTGAATCTTTATTCATCTTTCCACAATGTTTTTGCTCTATTTTTTTCTCTCTTCCTTAGGGCCCAACTTATTAAACATGTTTTGAAACTCATACAATTTACATTCTGTTAGAATATGCACTGTAAAGCGTTTATCTTCAACAAAACATTTAGAAGCACAGGTTAGCGTCCACATGTTAGTAACATTTGTTCTTGGAGACCCTCATAAGAAGGCTTGGATTATAATTAAGTATTCATGTTGCTAAAGATGTAGGTTGAAAAGAAATCAGCTTTGAGTGGCTGTGTGGATGGCCTAGAACAACGAGTATATTTTTTCATATCCTAGGATGGGCTAAAGCTTTGGTTTCTAGAATCAAAGGAAGTTGGCTATGTGTGTGTTTTGAAGGTGGGGGGGCATGCTACTTGGGGACAGATGTTAAACAGTGACATCTCACTTGGGTGTGGAATGGTCCATGGGATCTCAAGTTCAGGTGGAACAGAGGAGATTCTGTGGGAATATGGAAGTGGTTGTACACTGTCGGGCTCAGAAGTGTCCATAGGTTTCTTCCTGAACCATTTTAATTTCTTTGCTCTTTTCTGCAGCCACTGTGATGGTGTCAACCTCACCTGTGAAGCCTGCCAGGAGCCGGGAGGCCTGGTGGTGCCTCCCACAGATGCGCCGGTGAGCCCTACCACTCCGTATGTGGAGGACATCTGGGAACCGCCGTTGCACGACTTCTACTGCAGCAGGCTGCTGGACCTGGTCTTCCTGCTGGACGGCTCCTCCAGGCTGTCCGAGGCTGAGTTTGAGGTGCTGAAGGCCTTTGTGGTGGACATGATGGAGCGGCTGCGCATCTCCCAGAAGTGGGTCCGCGTGGCCGTGGTGGAGTACCACGATGGCTCCCACGCCTACATAGGGCTCAAGGACCGGAAGCGACCATCAGAGCTGCGGCGCATTGCCAGCCAGGTGAAGTATGCGGGCAGCCAGGTGGCCTCCACCAGTGAGGTGTTGAAATACACGCTGTTCCAAATCTTCGGCAAGATCGACCGCCCCGAAGCCTCCCGCATCACCCTGCTCCTGATGGCCAGCCAGGAGCCCCAACGGATGTCCCGGAACTTTGTCCGCTACGTCCAGGGCCTGAAAAAGAAGAAGGTCATCGTGATCCCGGTGGGCATTGGGCCCCATGCCAACCTCAAGCAGATCCGCCTCGTTGAGAAGCAGGCCCCTGAGAACAAGGCCTTCGTGCTGAGCGGTGTGGATGAGCTGGAGCAGCAAAGGGACGAGATTGTTAGCTACCTCTGTGACCTTGCCCCTGAAGCCCCTCCTCCTACTCTGCCCCCCAACATGGCACAAGTCACTGTGGGCCCGGGGCTCGTGGGGGTTTCGACCCTGGGGCCCAAGAGGAACTCCATGGTTCTGGATGTGGCGTTTGTCCTGGAAGGATCGGACAAAATTGGTGAAGCCGACTTCAACAGGAGCAAGGAGTTCATGGAGAAGGTGATTCAGCGGATGGATGTGGGCCAGGACAGCATCCACGTCACGGTGCTGCAGTACTCCTACATGGTGACCGTGGAGTACCCCTTCAGTGAGGCACAGTCCAAAGGGGACATCCTGCAGCGGGTGCGAGAGATCCGCTACCAGGGCGGCAACAGGACCAACACTGGGCTGGCCCTGCAGTACCTCTCCGACCACAGCTTCTTGGTCAGCCAGGGTGACCGGGAGCAGGCGCCCAACCTGGTCTACATGGTCACTGGAAATCCTGCCTCTGATGAGATCAAGAGGTTGCCTGGAGACATCCAGGTGGTGCCCATTGGAGTGGGCCCTAATGCCAACGTGCAGGAGCTGGAGAGGATCGGCTGGCCCAATGCCCCCATCCTCATCCAGGATTTCGAGACGCTCCCCCGAGAGGCTCCTGACCTGGTGCTGCAGAGGTGCTGCTCCGGAGAGGGGCTGCAGATCCCCACCCTCTCCCCTGCCCCTGGTATGCTGGCACCTTGTGTGCAGGTGGGAGGGCTGGGCGAGGGCTGGCACGGCCTTGGTGCTACATGCATCTGTCAAGATATGACTCGGGTTCTAATCCTGGCTTCCCTGGTCTGCGTGCCCTTGGTTGAAACTTGCCTTCAAAGGGCCTATGTTTCTTCACTTCCCTGGCAGGGAGGCAAACTGTGATCCTTTTTTGAGGGAAGATCTTTTCTTATTGTGTGTGCTTATATAAATTCAAAGGTAATGGAAGCCTATTGTTAACATTTAAACAATGCCAATAAGGAGTAAAAATAAATGCAAGTCTTACTTTATCACACAGCCTCTTCCCCACCCAATTCCACCCTCCGCCTTCAAGGTAACCTCTGTTAAAGGTGGTGATGATAAGCTTCATTTTGACCACACTGGGTGGGTGAAATTATTCTGAGTAGCTGACATTCTTCAGGGCGAGACCAGGATGTCAGGTGCCAGGTAGCAGGTGCAGTCTTCAGACACTGGAGTCAGACTGCCTTAGTTTGAATCTTATCTCTGCCACTTGCTAGCTGGGTAATTTTGGGCAAATACTTAACCCCTTTGTATATCAGTCTCCTCATCTATAAAATGGGGACAATAATAGCACCTACTTGCTTAAAATAGTATCTGGCACATGACAAGTGCTCAAAAAAAATGCTTGCTCCCACTGCTGTTATTACTACCTTTTACTGACACTGGCGTCTAATCCATTCCTAGTTCCTGAACATCTTTATTCGGCATGTTTGGGACCATCCCAGAATAACTAGCCTTCTTTTAGTATCTTTTGAGTCTCACACTTGTCAGTACTTTTGTTTCTTTGTTTTTGTTTTTATTCATGGCTGTAGATTTATTTAAATTCTTGTAATATTTCTGCTGAGGAAAACAACAATTACATCATTTCATCAAATCTCAGATGTGCTCAGACACTAACAGGAGCACTAGGCCTTTATAGCTGGAATAATCACAGTACGTTCACCTGCCCTGCAAGATCTGAGGACACAGCAGCTCATTGTCCAGGGAGGGGCTACCGCTCCATTTCCTTTTGCAGTCTCTGTGTACTGCCAGGCCAGTATTTTACTCATTTCTAGAAGAGTGGCGGCCCCTTCTTACTGAGGAAGCCCATGCCTGCTGCTTTTATTTGTAGACGTTTAAGCTTCCTTTGGGTAGAATTGGAGTCTTCTCAGTGTCTCCAAACCTGAGGTAGTCCGGCCCCAGGAACTCCATCTCCCCTATCCCCTCCTCCCTGGCCCACATTGCCCTTGCACTCACAAAGGCACCCCTCCCCCCTTGGTGGTGCCACGTGGTCAGCACGCCTTGCAGATCCTATTGGATGTCAGGTTGAAGGCCTGGCGGCCAGTGTCCCTGCTGGCACCTCTGTGCTCACCTTCCTGGTTGTCCTTGCAGACTGCAGCCAGCCCCTGGATGTGATCCTTCTCCTGGATGGCTCCTCCAGTTTCCCAGCTTCTTATTTTGATGAAATGAAGAGTTTTGCCAAGGCTTTCATTTCAAAAGCCAATATAGGTGAGTGAGTGAGGCACCTGAAGCAGCCAGTGACGAAGAGGCTCTTTTCGGGGCTCCACTTGATTCAAAATAATCCCCATTTTCTTGTTCCGTTTAGGGCCTCATCTCACTCAGGTGTCAGTGCTCCAGTATGGAAGCATCACCACCATTGACGTGCCATGGAACGTGGCCCCGGAGAAAGCCCATTTGCTGAGCCTTGTGGACGTCATGCAGCGGGAGGGAGGCCCCAGCCAAATCGGTAACGGTGCCACAGGCTGGATGCAGAACCTGCATTCTGATTCTAATTTTTGGCATAAGTGACTGTGCGACCTCGGCCAGTCACTTTGCTCCTTGGCCTTAGTTTCTTCTGGAAAGTGAGGGGCTAGATGCTCTTCCAGGTCTCTTCCAGATCTCAACTGGGTGTTCCTTGGAGTCTCTGAATCATTCAGCTTTTAAGTGACTGAAGGATCCACAGTGAGAGAGGGTGTCCAGCCGCAGTCAGTGCTGACTTGGTGTGATCTGTTCTCCATCCTCAGGGGATGCCTTGGGCTTTGCTGTGCGATACTTGACTTCAGAAATGCACGGTGCCAGGCCGGGAGCTTCGAAGGCAGTGGTCATCCTGGTCACGGACGTCTCTGTGGATTCAGTGGATGCAGCAGCTGATGCCGCCAGGTCCAACAGTAAGAATCTGGTGTATAGTCCTCAGTTCAGGAGAGCGAGACTTCGGAAATGGTAGAGGGTTAAAAGTGGGCTGGGGTTACTTTTGGATGTTGTGGCTGACATTAAATATGCTCAGTACCAACCTCTGTCCTGGTTTCAAACAGCAGGAAATTATCCAATCACGATGTGATTAGGAAACCAAACAGTAATAAGTGTGTGTTGATCCTATATCTTTATAACTAATTATAACCTTTAATTTCTCCACATTTTCCCTTTGTGTCCAGGAGTGATCATAGCTCTATGCTCTTTCTTTCTAAAGTAGGATTCGTGGTCTTGCACTAAAATGTCATGTCTGAGGCCAGAGTGATTGATTGTGGGGCCTTGAGAACCAATGGGGACTTTCATATATTTCAAGTCCTTTCCTGGTACCAGGTAATGCGCTTGGCAGGGTTGATGGATGAGAGACAAAGGATCATGCTGTAGGAAAGGGAAGGATCCAGATGTCCCTTCTGTGCTCCAGAAGAACGTGTGCTTATCATGTTCTTAATATCAACAGGATGTAAGCTGGGACAGGTGGTAGAGTCTGAGGGACCACCTCCCAGCTGAAAGAGGTCTGGGTGAGTGGAGTGACATTGAGTCCCCTCGTGGCCACCTGGAGAACTGTTCATCTTTCAGAACCCTGCCTAGGAGTGCTGTCAGAACCCTGTCTTTTCTCTGCTGTCTTCCTGGTGTTCTTCCTGAGGAAGTTATTTGCTCCGTTCTCTGTGTCACATATGAGCTACTCAAGATGTGCAAATCATATTGTATTGTATTGTATTTGTAACATATCTATTCCTTGCAAAAAACTGGGAGTTCTTTGAAGGCAAGGGAAGATCTTGCTTATTTTTGTATCATCTGTGTATGATGCACAAAATAGTTGACCATTTAACATTTGTTGAGTGAATGAATGTGACATGTTTATGAAATCTATGATTTTAGGGTAAAGGGCACTAAAAGGGAAAGGATACATATTTGGACATTAGAACGAACTTACAAGAGCTGAAAAGTTGCTAGTAGAAAATCCGTTCCAACCTGAAGCACATTGCAAATTTCTAGAACTTTCTGGAGAGCTGAATTGAGGAATTTCAGGATGGAGATCTTTTCTCCTTTAGTATCAAGAATCCAAAGAAAGATTTTCACTGGGAAAGGAAACAGTTGTGGCCTTGAGGAAGCAGACATGATCCAGAGCGAGTCATTTAACTGCCCAAAGCCTCTGTTTCCCATGTGTAAATGAGCATGCACATTCTCTGGGCTCAGCCCTGTCATATTTTCTCTTCTCTTCTTACATATACCCCCTTGGTGGTCTAGTTCAGTGTCATGGGTCTAAATATATTTATACATCTCTGACTTTGAAATTCGTATCTCCAGCCTCACCTCAACTCAGCTTGCATGCTCTAACAGGCAAAACCAAACTCCTGATTTTCACATCCGTCTTTCTTATCTTAGAAAATGGCAATTCCAACCTTCCAGTTGTTCAGTTCAAAAAGCTCAGCATCCTTGACTCTTCTTCCTTTTTCCTGATACCTCCACGCAAGCCACGAACAAACTATAGCTCCATCTTCAAAATACTTTGAGAGTTGCACCTCCCCATACCATGTCCACCAGGGTCACCTCAATCTGAGTCCCCATCATCTCTCCCCTGGACTATTGAAATAGCTGTCTAACTGGAACCCCAGCTTCCACCTTTGTCCTCTGCAGCTCATTCTCAGCACAGCAGCTGCAGTGGCCCTTTAATATCAAAGTCAGCCCCTGTCCCTCTGCTCTGTAGTCTTGGCTGGCTTTGTTTCATTCACAGAACATGGTGAGCCCTTACTGTGGCCAGTGGAGCATTGCCTGATCCACGCCCTTTCCCTCTCTTGCTTGTCCTTCTCTCCCCAGCCCCCGGGAGCATGCAGTCACACTTCTGCTCTGGGGCCTTTGCACTTACTCTTCTTTCTGCTTGGGATGTCCCTCCCTCAGACATCCTCTTGGCTCCTTCCATCCTTACATCAGGTCTCTGCTCAGATGCCATCTTTTCACCAAATGCTTCTTCAACTGCCATATATGCAACGGTAACCCACACCTCAGCCCTGGGCATTCTCATCCCCCTTATCTCATTTTATTTTTTTCCTAAGCATTTATCCACATCTGAAATTCTATATATTTACTTTGTTTGTGTGTTTGTTGTCTATCTCTCCATGAGGACGGGGGACAGGGAGGGACTTTATATGCTTGGTTCACTGCTGTATCCCTATTGCTTACAATAGTACCTGACACAGAGTAGGAGCTCATTAATACCTGTTGACTGAACATCTTCCTCATAGGGCTGGTGTATGTGACCAGCCTGGAAAACATGAGGCTCTATTCAGATGCTGGATATAGTGTCAGGCCAGTCCATTTTGAGCCTACTTGCCCACAGATCCTTTCTTGTCTCTTTGCTAACTCTAGGAGTGACAGTGTTCCCTATTGGAATTGGAGATCGCTACGATGCAGCCCAGCTACGGATCTTGGCAGGCCCAGCAGGCTACTCCAACATGGTGAAGCTCCAGCGAATCGAAGACCTCCCTACCATGGTCACCTTGGGCAATTCCTTCCTCCACAAACTGTGCTCTGGTGAGTCTTATAATAGCTTTCTTACTTCTCTCAAAAAAAGTTCCAAAACAAACCCGCCAAAGAAACAAAAATACTATTCAAGAGACCCCAGGGTGCCCATGCATAAGATTTGGCCTTGAATGAAGATTATTATATAGACCAGGACCTTTAAGTTTCTGCTCATGGGAGGTGTATACCACAAGCCCCCATGGGGCCAGCAGAAAGCTTTCTGTGTATGGTCCTATTTCCACTCTAATTGTCCATGTGAACTTGGTAGAGAGAGCCTAAGCTTATTTGTGTAGAGGGATCTTGGACAAAAGAATCAGAAGACATAAGCAAGGAACCCCAGCATTCTGTAGATACAGTCTCCTTCCCCATGGGCCTAGACTCACTCTCAACATGGGTATAAAGGGCTTTAGAAATACAATAACATGGAGACTCATATCAAAGTACCATAGTTTAAGTTGATTTTAGGTTAGAAACTTAAAAAATATGCTTTTGGCCAGGCGCGGTGGCTCACGTCTGTAATCCCAGCACTTTGGGAGGCCGAGGCGGGCGGATCACAAGGTCAGGAGATCGAGACCATCTTGGCTAACACAGTGAAACCCCATCTCTACTAAAAATACAAAAAATTAGCCAGGCGTCGTGGTGGGCACCTGTAGTACCAGCTACTTGGGAGGCTGAGGCAGGAGAATGGCGTGAACCCGGGAGGCAGAGCTTGCAGTGAGCTGAGATTGTGCCACTGCACTCCAGCCTGGACAACAGAGTGAGACTCCATCTCAAAAAAAAAAAAAATACACACACACACACACACACACACACACGCTTTGTTCTGGGGGAGTGCCTGGGTTTGTATATTTTCCCATTACTAGATATAAGTCAAAACCCACATAAAGCTACTGTCCTTCAGGGGAATAAGTCAGTGCAAGTTTGCCCTTAAAGGGCAATAACTCTATGCGAGTTTTGACTTATAGCTAATAACATTAGCTGTACAGAGAGATGGCAGCTCTCCTGGTAGGAATCTTCAAGTAGATCTCTTTCAGGTTTCCAGGATCTTGTTTCATCTCCCCACCTTCCCCATCCCTGGCGTGATCTACATGTGAACCAAGATAATGACAGCGTAAGCTGTAGTTATTGTCATATTATCGCTGTTGTTGGCATCATAATTATTAATAACCACAGAGCATGTCTGAAGAATCACAGGATGACCACCTCCGCCTTGTGTCCCTATGCCTCCACTGTTAACCTTGTTCAGATTCTTTTCAGAGTTGAGTTGACTTCAAAAACTAGACCAGATTGCTTAAGCAGACATTGTGAATGGTTCAGAATTTCTGGGTGAAAGATGGGAACTAAGATCTTATTTGTGTCTGTTGCAGGATTTGTTAGGATTTGCATGGATGAGGATGGGAATGAGAAGAGGGTAAGTTCCTTTCTGTTGACTTTGAAAGAAAGATTAGAGATGTGTTTGGGGCTCTTGTTCCACTGGTTAATTTTTCCTCCTTTGGTCTTAGTCCAGTGCTTCCTCTTACCATTATCTTGTTTTTGAGGGTCCATCTGTACATCTTGTGTTTTGCTTCCTGTCTCATGTACAGGAGGCCTCCTTGCTGTGTAGGCCTGTGTTCAATTCTAGGGGTCAGTTGTCTGGCAGATGGACTTAGAGTTGGAGTACCTCATCTTATTCCCTGCCTGAATCTGTTGTTTTCTTCTGCAGCCTGGGGACGTCTGGACCTTGCCAGACCAGTGCCACACCGTGACTTGCCAGCCAGATGGCCAGACCTTGCTGAAGAGTCATCGGGTCAACTGTGACCGGGGGCCGAGGCCTTCATGCCCCAACAGCCAGTCCCCTGTTAAAGTGGAAGAGACCTGTGGCTGCCGCTGGACCTGCCCCTGTGAGTCCTTTGCTTCTCCAGCCAGGGCAGTGTCAAAGGGGCAGTGCTTTTTGCTTGGCTGTGCAGAAAAGTAGAGCAGGCACCGACCAGCCCAGAAGTACCCTTTCCCTCATCACCACATACACAGTGCTACCTTCACTCACCTTCCTTTCCTCCTGTGCTCTTTGGACATGCTTGCAGCCAGTCTCAGGGATCACTGCCCTCTTTCTCTGTCTTTGGAAGGCACTTCCCCAGATTATGCATAACCAGAAGGAAGAATCGCTTTTCTGAGGTCAGTGCTCAGCTTGGCTGTTGGCAAGTCATCCTTTAGGAATCTGTGTATTCAGGGTATAGCAGTGGAAGTATAGCAGTGAGAGAGATGCTTCCAGAAAACTCTCCAACCACACGTATAGCAACAGTACATCACCAAGGTGGCCTGGATTAAGAGGAGGAAATATTTAAAGTCCATCTGATGTACACTTGTGGAGAGCATTTCATCCATGGGCTGGGTTAGCCTTCTGTCTCATGTTTGAGAGAAATGACTGCTTATGGTGATCACGACTCAGCAGTGGATTGTAACCTTTATGCTGAACAGGCATAACTGGTGGGATGCAATCAAAACTGTATGTTATAGCTCACTCTCCCTTTAGAATTTATTCAGTGAGAAAAATTTCTCTCTTGGTCTAGGTGAAAACTCCACCAGACTTTACGTTTCTTCTGTTTATTCATAAAGAATTCTATAGTTACTTTAAGTCAGAAGACAAAGTCTCAGTTGATAATTAGATACCCACTCTTGTGTAATAATCAAAACTTTGAATTTGATTAGAGTTAAAACACCTCCCAGTCCCAATTTGGGCTGCCTGCCTCTGGGAAGGAGGGTATGGTCAGCTTTCCTCTGTACAAAGAGCTTTGCCTTTTGTGATTAAAAGCATATCCTGGAAATTACTCGATGTCATTTCAAAGACAGCTTCCTAATACTTTACTGTGTACCATAGGTTACCCAACTGTTCTTCTATGTATGTGCATTTAGGATGTTTCCAGTGTTTTGTAATGACAGACAATGCTGCAATGAGTAAACCTGAACATACGAATTTTCATATGGTTTGAGGTGTGTCTTCAGGGTAGATTCCTAGAAGTGAGATTCTTGGGTCAAAAGATAAGTGCATATGAAGTTCCCCTTAGATATTCCCCGATTCTCCTCTAACAGGTGAGATGTGGTTGTGCAAAACTGGAATGTCCATCAGTTTGCTTTTCGATCAGCGAGGTATGAGAGTGCATGCTTCTCCACAGCCTTGCTGAATGTGTTGTTATAGTTTTTATATTTTTTTTGCAAATTTCTTACTTTTCAGGAAAGAAATGGTATCTCAGTGTACTTGAAATTCATTTCTCTAATGATGAGTGAGGTTAAACATTTTTTCGTATGTTTAATTGCCATTTTTGGTCTAATTTTGTGAATTTTCTGCTCATGCCTTTCCCCATTTTTCCATTAGAAAAGTTGTGATAAAAAACACATGAGATCTACCCCATTAATAAATTTTCCCATGTGCAATACAATATTGTTAGCTATTTGCAAGTTGTTGTACAGAGATCTCTAGAAGTTTTTGTTTTGTGTGACTGAAACTATGCCCATTGAACAGCAACTTCCCATTTTCCCCTTCCCCTAGCCCCCGCAACCACCATTCTGCTTTTTGCTTCTATGAATTTGACGATTTTAGATACCTCCTATAAGTGGATTCATGCAGTAGTTATCCTTCTGTGACTGACTCATTTCACTTAGCTTAATGTCCTCAAAGTTCATCTATGTTGTGGCATATGAAAGGATTTCCTTCTTTCTAAAGACTGAATAATATTCCATTGCATGTATATACCACATTTTCTTTATCCATTTGTCCACGGATGTGCATTTGGATTGTTTCTAACTCTTGGCTGTTGTGAATAATGTTGCAATGAACGTGGAAGTATAAGTATCTTTTTGAGATCCTGATTTCAATGCTTTTGGATGAATACCCAGAAGTGGGATTGCTGGGTCATATGCTAACAGTAGTTTTAATTTTTCGAGGAACCTTCTTACTGTTTTCCGTAGTGGCTACACCACTTTACATTCCTACCATCAATGCACAAGGGTTTCAATTTCTTCACATTCTTGTTAACACTTGGTATTTCCTGGTGTGTGTGTGTGTGTGTGTGTGTTTGATAATGGCCATTCTAATACGTATGAGGTGATACCTCATTATGGTTTCGATTTGCATTTCCCTGATGATCAGTAATGTTGGATATTTTTTCATATAATTGACTTTTTGGATGTCTTTTTGGAGCAATGTCTCTTCAAGTCCTTTGCTCATTTTTAAATTGGGTTATTTGCATTTTTTTTTTTTTTTTTTTTGCTATTGAGTTGTATGAGTTCCTAATATATTTGGGATATTAACCCTTTTATCAAATGTACAGTTTGCAAATATTTTCTTCCATTCTATAGGCTGCCTTTTTATTCTGTTGATTGTTTCTTGGGCTGCACAGAAGCTTTTTGGTTTGATGTAGTCCCACTCGTCTGTTTTTGCTTTTGTTGCCTTGTTTTTGGCAACGATATCCAAGAAATCGTTGCCAAGACCAATGTTGCAAAGTTCTTGTGTTTTCTTTTAGGAGTTTTATAATTTCAGGTTTTACGTATCAGTGTTTAAGTTTGATTTTGGGTTAACTTTGTGTATGATATAAGATAAGGGTCCAATTTCATTCTTTTTCATGTGGACAGGTCATTGTTAGTGTATAGAAACCAATGGTTTTGTATGTTGATTTTGTATTCTGCAACTGAATTTGTTTCAACTTTGCTGAATTTGCTAACAAATTTTTGGTGAAATCTTTAGAGTTTTCTACACATAAGATCATGTCATCTGCAAATTGAGATTTTACTTCTTTTTAAATTTTACATCTTTTTTGATTTGGGTGACGTTTATATCTTCTTGATTCATTGCTCTAGCTAAGACTTCTGGTACTATGTTGAATAGAGGTGGTGAGAGTGGGCATCCTTACCGTCTTCCTGATTAGAGGAAAAGCTTTTAGTTTTGCACTATTCAGTGTGATGTTAGCTGTGGTATTTTCATTAATGGCCTTTATTTTGTTGAGGTAATTTCCTTCTATTCTTAGTTTGTTGAATGTTTTAATCATGAAATGGTGTTTGAATTTTGACAAATGCTTTGTCTGCATCTATTGACATGATAGTATGATTTTTATCCTTTGTTCTGTTGATGCTGTGTATCACCTTTATTGATTTTTAAACGTTGAGCCATTCTCCTATCTGAGGGATAAATCCCACTCAGTCAGAGTGTATTATCCTTTGATTGTGCTGTTGAATTCAGTTTGCTATCATTTTGTTGAGAATTTTTGCATCTATGTTCATCAGGAATATTGACTTGTAGTTTTTTTTTAATGTAAAGTCTTTGGCTTTGGTATCAGGGTAATTCTGGCTTCATAAAGTAGGTTTCCCACTTCAATGTTTTGGAAGAGTGTGAGAAAGATTGGCATTAATTCTTCTTTAAATCTTTGGTAGAATTATCCAGTGAAAGCGTCTGAGCTCTTATTTGTTGAGAGATTATGATTACTAATTTGATCTCCTTACTAATTGTGGGGCTGCTTAGATTTTCTATTTCTTCATCATTCAGGCTTGGTAGGTTGTATGTTTCAGGGATTTATTCATTTCTTTAGGTTATCCAATTTGTTAGTATGTAGTTGTTCATAGTAGTCTCTTACTAACCTTTTTATTTCTGCACTATCAATTGTAATATAAGCTCTTCTATTTCTGATTTTATTTATTTGAGTCTTCTCTTTTTGTCTTGGTTAATCTAGCTAAAGGTTTGTTAATTTTGTTGACCTTTAAAAAACCAATTCTAAGTTTTATTGATATTTTGTATTCTATATTTCATTTATTTTTCCTCAAATCTTTATTATTTCCTTCCTTCTGCTAACTTAGGGCTTAGTTTATTCATTTTCTAATTCCTTATATTGTAAAATTAGGTTATTTGTTTGAGATCTTTCTTACTGTAGACATTTACTGCTATAAACTTTCCTTTTATTGCTTTTGCTGTTTCCCATAAGCTTTGCTATGTTGTGCTTTAGTTTTTGTTTTTCTCAAAATATTTTCTGATTTTTCTTTTGATTTCTTCTTTGACCCATTGGTTGTTCAAGAGTGTTTTTTAATTTCCACATATTGGAGAACTTTCTGAAATTATTTCTATTAGCAATGTCTCATTTTATTCTGTTGTGGTCAGAAATACTTGGTATGATTTTAGTCTCCTTAAATTTGTTAAGATTTGTTTTGTGGGCTAGCATGTGAACTGTTCTGGAGACTGTTCTGTGTGTGTTTGAGAAGAATGTATATTTTGCTGTGGTTGGGTAGAATGTTCTGTATTTGTTTGATAGGTCCACTTGGGCCATAGTGTTGAGTTCTCTGTTTCCTTATTGATCTTCTGTCTGGATTTTTTATCCATTATGGAAAGTGAGATATTAAAATCTCTCACTATTATGTTGTTCTATATTTATCATCACTTCTGTCAATATTTGCTTCTTATATTTGTGTGCTTTAATGTTGGGTGCAATGTATTTATAATTATTAATATCTTCCTGGTGAATTGATGTATTTATCACTATATAATGTCCGTTTTTTTGTCTCTTGTGACCATCTTTGACTTAAAGTTTAATTTGTCTAAGTATGTCTACCTGTGCTCTCTTTTAGTTAACATTGGCATGAAATATCTTTTTCCGTCTTTTCACTTTCAACCTATGTGCATTCTTAAATCCAAAGTGAGTCTCTCTCTTGTAGACAGCACATAGTTGGATCTTGTTTTATATTTTATTTATTTATTTATTTAATTTATTTAGATAGAGTCTTGCTCTGTTGCCCAGGCTGGAGTGCAATGGCTCCATCTTGGCTCACTGCAACCTCTGCCTCCCAGGTTCAAGTGATTCTCCTCCCTCAGCCTCCTAAGTAGCTGGAACTACAAGCCCGTGCCACCACGCCTGGCTAATTTTTTGTATTTTTAGTAGAGACGGGGTTTCACCATGTTAGCCAGGATGGTCTCGATCTCCTGATCTCTCATGATCTGCCTACCTCAGCCTCCAAAAGTGCTGGAATTACAGACGTGAGCCACCACACCTGGCTGTTTTATTTTATTTTTAAAAATTCATTTCAGCCACTTCATAGCTTTTGATTGGAGAGTTTTTTCTATTTATACTTAAAGTAACTACTGATAGGGAAGGACTTACTGTTGCCATTTTGGTAATTATTTTCAGTCAGTCTTGTAGCTTTTTTGTCCCTCTTTTCTACTCTTACTGCCCTTCTTTGTGTTTCACTGATGTTTTTTGGGTAATGATGAGATTTGATTCCTTTCTCATTTCCTTTCATGTATCTTCTATAGATATTTTCTTTGTGGTTACCATGAGGCTTACATAAAACAGCCTATACTTATAACTTTCTATTCTAAGCTTATAACAACTTAATTTCAATTGCACACAAAACTCTACTCTTTTACTGCCTCTCCCCCAGTTTACGTTATTGATGTCACAAATTATATTTTTTAATGTTGTGTATTCATTAACTGATTTTTATAGTGATAGTTATTTTTATAACTTTGTCTTTTAAGTACTATACCAGAATTCAAAGATTTACACATTGTCATTATAGTATTAAAATATTCTATATTTGTTTGTATAGTTACCTTTACCAGGAATTTTACCTTTCATGTGTTTTCATGTTGCTGCCTAGCATTCTTTTATTTCAACATGATGGACTCCCTTTAGCATTTCTTATAAGGCAGGTATAGTGGTGATGAACTCTTTCAGCTTTTGTGCACATGAGAAAGTCTTTATTTCCCCTCTATTTTTGAAAGACAGTTTTGCTAGAGAGAGTATTCTTGGCTGCCCATTGTTTTCTTTTGAATAGATCATCCATCTCCCTTCTGGCCTGCAAGGTTTCTGCTGAGAAATTTGTTAATAGTCTCATCGTGGCCCCCTTTTATATGAAAAGTTGCTTTTCTCTTGTTGCTTTCAAAATTCTGTTTTTGTCTTTGACTTTTGACAAATTGATTATATCTTGTAGCGGACTTCTTTAAATTCATTCTAGTTGGAGTCTTTTGGGCTTCTTGAAGCTGAATGTCTATTTTCTTCCCTAACTTTGTTCATTATTTCTACTTTCTTTTGGGTTTTAATCTTATTCTTTACTTTAAATATTTGAACTATTAGCTCATTATCTGTGATATAGGTTGCAGTACTATTTATTGACATGTCAACATTTGCCCCTAGTGATGTGAGATAAGACTTAATAATAATCATAAATCAAATTTTCATATGTGCATGGGCTTATTTCTGAACTTCTTTTCTGATTCTACTTGTTGTAAGCTATTCATATACCAAAACCACATTGTCTTAATTACCATACTGTCTTAATGAGAGGAAATACCTCTAATATTTTGTCATTAAAGGCTTTATGGTATGTTTTATTGTCTGGTAGGACTAGTACTTCCACATAATTTTATTCTAAAGTGTTTTCCTGGCTATTCTTTTATGTTTGTTTTTTCCGTATAGACTTTAGTGTCAACTTGTTTACCTCCATAAAAAGTTTGTTGGTATTTTTATTGGAATTGCAATAAATTTATACATTAACTTTGGGAGAACTGGCATTTTTATGATGTTAAATCATCCCATCCAAGAACAAGTTTGTCCACTTATTCAAGCTGACTTGTCTGTCTTCTAGAAGTGTTTTAAGGTTTATTCATTTGGGTCTTGCATATTTCTTGCTAAGTTTATTCCAAGTTGAATCTTCCTTGTTGCTATTGTAAATGAGACTTTTCTTCTCCATTATGTTCTTTAACTACTTATTGTTTGTGTATATAAAGGGTATTGATATCAATATATATAACATCTATATATCTATAGATATAACATATATAATCTGTATATGTTAATTCCATATCCTATAGCTTTACTGAATTCTTTTATTATTGAGTTAGTTTTACTATGGATTCTCTAGGGTTTTCTGGGTATGATGGTGTATCATTTGCAAATAGAATTATTTTTCTTCCTTGTCAATTTTTGTGCCTCCTATTAATTTCTCTTGTATAATTCCATTAATAAACTTTTTAGTACAATGTTGAATAGCAGTGGAGTATCTTGCACACACACACGTGCACACACATTATCATATATTTTATCATATTATGAAAGTATCCCTCGATTCTCATTTTTGAGTGTTTTTTTGTCAAGAGTGATTGTGGAATTTTGGTGTTGGTGAAGGCTTTTTCAGCATCTATGGAGATAATCTCTTGATTTTTTTCTTTAAATATATTGATATGGTATATTATTTGAAGGAATTTTCTAATGTTGATCCCACTTGGCTATGGTTTGTTATTTTCATAATGTGGTGTTGGATTCTGTTTGGTAATATTTTATTTAGTATGTTGGTTTTGACATTCATAAGTATTTTTGGTCTGCAATTTTAACACTACTTATTTAAATTTTCAGTAATATACATATAACATAAAATTTATCCTTTTAACTACTTTTAAGTATATATCCAGTGACATTATCACGAGGTCAGGAGATGGAGACCAGCCTGGCTAACACACAGTGAAACCCCGTCTCTACTACAAATACAAAAAAATTAGGGCGTCGTGGCTGGCGCCTGTAGTCCCAGCTACTCGGGAGGCTGAGGCAGGAAAATGGCGTGAACCCGGGAGGCGGAGCTTGCAGTGAGCCGAGATCGCGCCACTGCACTCTAGCCTGGGCGACAGAGCGAGACTCCGTCTCAAAAAAAAAAAAAAAAAAAAGGAGAAAGAAAATCCACATTGTGGTGCAACCATCACCACCATCCGTTGCCAGAACTTCTTTTATCTTGTAAAACTGAAGTGCTTTATTCATTAGACAATGATACCCCATTTCCCGCTTCCTCCAGCCCCTGGCAACCGCCATTTTGCTTTCTGTCTCTGTGACTACTCTAAGCACCTCCTTTGAGTGGAATTATACATTTTTCCTATTGGGATTGGCTTATTCTGCTTAGGATAATGTCTTCAAGGTTCATCCATGTTGTCATCCTTTGTGTTTGGTTGATTTTTTTTTTTGTAGTGAAACATTTTAACTCCCTTTTCCTTTCTTTTGTGTATATTCTATAGCTATTTTCTTTATGGTTACCATGGGGATTACATTTAACATCCTAAAGTTATAACGCTGTACTTTGAATTTATACCAGCTCAACTTCGGTGACAGACAAAACTCTGCTCTTACACAGTTCTATCTCCACACTCTTTCAGTTATTGATGTCATAAAATCACATCTTTATACATTGTGTGTTCAAAAACATAGACATATATACATTTTAATGCATTAGTCTCTTAAATCATGTAGAAAACAGAAAGTGAAGTCACAAACTAAGATTACAATAATATCCAGAACTTTTTTGGTTCCTTTTTATGATTTCAATTTCTTTACTGAAATTTCCATTCTGTTCATACATCATTTTCTTGATTTTGTCTACGTCTTCTTTCAGCTCTTTGATAATTTTTAAGACAGTTGTTTTAAAGTCTTTCTTTACTAAGTCTACCATCTGGTCTTTCTCAGGGATAGTTTCTGTTGATTTACTACGTGAGACAGATTCTGCCAATGCTATTGTTGTCTAGGTGGGGAGACAGATTTTTGGTGCTTCTTTCTTCAACATCTTCCCTGTCTCCCACCCTGTAGATTTTTTTTTTTTTTTTTTTGTGGTGGGGGGAATACTGTCTTGATCTCGTTTAGATATTGGTGTTAAAACTGGTTTCATTAAAAGCTTTAAGCAGTTTTCTCTCCTTTTCAGTACTCTGGAACAATTTATGGAGCATCGGGACTATAAGGTCTTTGGAAGTTTAGGAAAATTTCCTTGTGAAATCATTTGGGGTTGGTATTTTGTTTTTTGTTTCTTTTTTTTTGGTGGAATAACTTTCTTTAATTCCTACTAGCTTACTCTAATTCTTCCATGTAAATTGGTGTGCTTAAGATTTGTCTTTTATCTACAGGAGTTATTTTTGTTAATCTCCATTTTCCTAGAAATTTATCTATTTCATCTAGATTTTCACATTTATTGTATAGCATAGTCTTTTTTTTAAATTAAAATTTTGTTTACTGGTTGTTTGTATATATTCTAGGGTACAAGTAAAATTTTCACAGTAATCTTTTATAATGTTAAAAATTCTTTTTAAATAGTGATTTTCTTTTGTCATTTGTTAATTTATAATACATGTCTATTATCTTTTTTCTTGATCAAATTAACTCATGATTTGTCTTTCTGGATTTTTTTAAAAATCAAGATTTCAATTTATTAATTATGTTTACTGTATTTATATTCTTTACCTTATTGATTTCTGCTTTTATCCTTGCTATTTTATGATTTCTTTCCTTGAATTTTCTTTTAGTTTACCTTTTGTGCTTTTCTATTTAATTGGAACTGGAAATTTCATTCATTTTCATTGTTTTATTTTTATTGACAGAAATGTTTACTGTTATGAATTTTCCTAGGATCACTTTATATGTATCCCAATGAGTCTGATATATAGTATATTTATTATCATTATTTTTAAAAGAAATTCTGTACTATCTGTTTTTATTGTCCCTTTCACCCAGGATTTATATCATAAATTAAAAAAATTTCCAAGTGTAAAGATCTTTTTAAACAATAATTAAAAAGTTTTAAATTTTACTGTACTCTGACGAGAGTATTTGTAATAGTTCTACTTTGTGGAAATTACTGTTATTTTCTTCGTGATCTAATACATGATAATCTTTGTGAAGGTGTATTCTCTATTATCAGGGTGTAGAGTTTGAGATCCCTCGCTCTCTTCCTGCCACCTCTCCATGAGAATTACATATTTTGATTTTAATGTTATGTCTTCTATAGTCTTACTTACCTTTTCCCCATTTTATCTATCTGGTTCTGAAAGGGATGTGTAAAAGTATCCTGTTATTAGTTTGTCTACCAATGTCTCCTTGCTTCTCCTATAGTTTTTGCTCTGTGAAGATGGTTTCTGTGTTGTCTGGTGTGTAGATATTCACAGCTGTTATGGCTTCATTGTGAATTATACTGATCAGAATGCTCTTATTAGTCACATTTAATCTTTTTTTTGGCTAGAATTTTACTTTGTCTGATATCGAAATCTCCATCCCTGTTTTCTTAGTGCTTGATATCCTTTGTCTGTCCCCTTACTTTAGACTTTCTGAATTTTAGTTATATAGCATATAGTTGGGTCTTGTCTTCGAGCCAAATTGAAAACCTTTTTGTTTTAGTAGACAAGTTAAGCCCATTCTCATTTATTGCCATCTTGTGTTTGATCTTCTTTCATCATTATATTTTATAATTGTTTGTTATATATTTTTCATTTATAGATGTGGTGATATGTTAAGTATTTGGTGTCTAGGAAGGTTTATGCTTTTGTTCCTGTCATTACCTTTGAAGTTATACCTTTCTAAAATGCCTTCAGGCCCATATTTTAAAATCTAATCATACATTAATCGGTTTTTCAGTTTTTAATAGCATTCTTTAACTTCTGCCTATGGCTATGCAACAATCAATGAGGTTATTCTAACTTTTCTAATTCCCTCCCCTCTCCTCCCATCGTCCAGTTCCATTGTTTCTACTTCGTCACAGCATATAACATTTGCACATGAGTCTTCTGTTCTTCCTTTGTTTTAGTTTTGGATCTATGACTATATAAATAAAAATGCTCACTTGAGCTGTTTTCTTAACATTTCCCTAGTCATCTCTTAGTTGGAGGAAACCTTCTCTAGTAGATTTCTTTTTTTTTTTTTTTGAGACAGAGTCTTGCTCTGTTGCTCAGGCTGGGGTGCAGTGGCCTGATCTCGGCTCACTGCAAGCTCCTCCTGCCGGGTTCACACCATTCTCCTGCCTCAGCCTCCTGAGTAGCTGGGACTACAGGCGCCTGCCACCACGCCCGGCTAATTTTTGTATTTTTTTTTTTTTTTAGTACAGACGGGGTTTCACCGTGTTAGCCAGGATGGTCTCAATCTCCTGACCTCGTGATCCACCCGCCTTGGCCTCCCAAAGTGCTAGGATTACAGGTGTGAGCCACGGCGCCCGGCCCTTTAGTAGATTTCTTAAGAAGGGCTTATGGGTACAGAATTCCATTAATTCCTATGTATTTAAAACTTTTTCTATAGTATTGATGCTAGAAGGGCACCTTGGCTGAATACGGAATTCTTGATTCACATTTTCTTTCACTAAATTTCTGAAATATGCTGCTCCATTGTTGCCTTGCTTTGTATATTGCTTTTGAAAATTCTGATACCAATATAATTCTTTTGTCCTTGTAAAATATTTGATCTTTTTGCCTGAAGGCCTGGAAAATTTTTTCTTTATGTTTGAAGTCTAATAGTGTACTGTAATATGTCTCAGAGTTGACTGTTTTGGGTTAATTTTTCTGGACATCTGGCACATGACTCCCATATACAGATTTGGTTCTTTTTTGATTTCCAGAATGTTTTCATGAGTTATATTCTTTAAGTGTGAGTTCTGTTCCATTGGTTTGTTTTCTCTTTTAAGACTCCATTTTTCCTCCTGTCTTACATTTTCATTACTGTCTCTTTGACCTTTATACTTTCTTCATTAACTCATTTTCATTCTCTTGATTGGTTTTTTTGCTTTTCTCTGATGCTCTTTATTAAATTTTTATTTTGATGTCATCTTCCTTGGGTACTTATAATTTAGTCTTTATTTCAGAGATGACTTTACACTTTTATTACCCACCCCCGCCAAGTTCACTGAGTTCTATTTTTATTTATTCTTGTCTTTGTTCATTTCTCTTCTTAGTTTTTGAAATTCTGATTCAAGGTGGTTTTCATTTTTGCAGATGTTCGAGTATATTTAATTTAGTTTGAGTAGTGTCTCATAGTTTTCTTCTATGTCATAACATTTTGTTTTTTCCTTTTTGTGGAATTTTCATTAGATGAGGAGTGTTGGTTCTCATTTTCTGATCTTTTGTTGAAGCTTTTGTAGACTTGCTTAATCTCCTGTTCATTTTGTGAATTTTGGGTTTTACAAGATTTCTGGTTCAATGACCCTCCTATCAGTATAGAAAAGTCATTTCCTTAGTGGTGTGTGTGTGTGTGTGTGTGTGTGTGTACATGTGGATACTGAAGGATTGTGTGGCCTCTGATTTTTCAGGTTTTTCTGGACCCTGACTCTCCCGTTTGCTTTATTTTTATGTCTCTGGTCACTTTCCAAGCACTTTTCCATTTCTTTTTGCTCCCAGCCCCCTTGAAACTATGCTTTTCAGGTTGTCACCAAATATTGCGTGTGTTTTTAGCACCTGCTCTGGTCTGTTGGGATGCTTTAAAATATTTTTGCCCTTAGGATGGGCTTTTCTTTCTGGTGGTAGTGGTGGTTATAGAGAAATTTTAGGCTTGCTGCCCACTCTCTTCTCTCTTCTTTTCAGTTTTCCTTGGATTGTCCTTGCTCATGACAAAGGCTAACAGCTAGAGTATGAGAGATTTTTGCTGGGTGGGATTTGGTGTTTTTTCTCTTTTACTTTATTTATAGCTATTTTAAAGTTTGGATGTTTTTGGCTGGGTGCAGTGGCTCACGCCTGTAATCCCAGCACTTTGGGAGGTCAAGGTGGATCACGAGGTCAGGAGTTCGAGACCAGCCTGGCCAACATGGTGAAACTCTGTCTCCACTAAAAATACAAAAGTTAGCCAGGTATGGTGGTGCGTGCCTGTAATCCCAGCTACTTGGGAGGCTGAGGCAGGAGAATCACCTGAACCCGGGGAGGCGGAGGTTGCAGTGAGCCGAGATCGCACCATTGCACTCCAGCCTTGGTGACAGAGTGACACTCCTCTTGGAAAAAAAATAAATAAATAAAATAGAAATAAATAAAATTTGGGTAATTTCTTGTTTTCTAGTTATGCTGAAGGCATGCTTTTTTCATAATAATTTAATTTGTTCTTATTGTTCTTCATTGTGTTCAGAGGATATATATCTGCCTACATATTTATTTGCCTTGTGGTTTATTTTATTCTCATGACCATTGGGGCTGGCTCCTTGACTTGACTATATATATATATGTATATATTCTTTTTTTTTTTTTTGAGACGGAGTCTCGCTCTGTCACCCAGGCTGGAGTGCAGTGGCGCGATCTCGGCTCACTGCAAGCTCCGCCTCCCGGGTTCACGCCGTTCTCCTGCCTCAGCCTCTCCGAGTAGCTGGGACTACAGGCGCCAGCCACCACGCCCGGCTAATTTTTTTGTATTTTTAGTAGAAACGGGGTTTCACCGTGGTCTCGATCTTGTGACCTCGTGATCCACCTGCCTCGGCCTCCCAAAGTGCTGGGATTACAAGCGTGAGCCACCGCGCCCGGCCCTATATATATATTCTTTTTTTTTTCTTTTGAGATGGAGTCTTGGAGTCTTGGCTCACTGCAAGCTGTGCCTCCCGGGTTCACGCCAGTCTCCTGCCTCAGCCTCCTGAGTAGCTGGGTCTACAGGCGCCTGCCACCAGGCCTGGCTAATTTTTTGTATTTTTAGTAGAGTTGGGGTTTCACCATGTTAGCCAGGATGGTCTCGATCTCCTGACCTTGTGATCTGCCCGCCTCGGCCTCCCAAAGTGCTGGGATTACAGGCGTGAGCCACCGCGCCCGGCCAACTTGACGATATTAATTGCTGAAGTATTAGGGCCCATTTTGGCTACCTGGATGTCCTTTTGAACATTTGCATTTTGCTAACAATTCACTTTAGTATCTGATATCATTACATTTTGACAATCAGCCAAAAGTTTTAATATAATATTCAATCACAAATATTTGTATTGTCACTTGGAAAGATAGTGAGTAAGAAGATGTTGAAGAAAAGGAGAGAGATGAGATAAAATGATTTCAGGAGATGTTTATGAGTGATATACTTTATGCTGTGATAATATTTTATAACTGTGCAGTAATATTTTATTATATAACTCTAATGTATTAATTTTTAATTGGTTTGGCCTAACTTTCTCTATGTCCTGAACATTGGAATGTGTTAATATATATGGCTCATTAAAACTAATCACTAAACTGGAGTATAATGTGATGGTTTGTTGGGAGGTAATTTGGTATTCTGGAGACGGAAGGACCTCAAGTTTTAATATACCTACAATATAGCAATTTACAAACTATTGTATTTATTTTGTGGTTTATTCATAAAGATTTAGAGATCTGTTTGTTAAATGTGCACATGTGAGTCATGCACTATTAGGCATTTCATCTATATTGCAACTAATTCTCACAAGAATACTAAAAGGTATCAGTTATAGGCCTATTGTGCAGAGGAGATAGGAGAGGTCAGTAAAGTTAAGTAACTGATCCAAGGTCACAGTGCAAGCAAGTGAAACAGAAACCAACCCCTAGTTTCTCTGGCTGTAAAGTACGTATTACACAGTCAGTTCATCTTAGGGTGGGCAGAGCCATTCTCACTAACTTGCCTTGTGTGAGCTAAAACCATTTCTTTGCCTTGTGATTTATTCCATCCTTATGGCAGTTGGGCTGACTCCTTGATGTGACGATATCAACAGCTGCGTGTTGGGGATCACTTGCAGCATGGATGTTAGTAAGCCAGTAGCATTCAGTACTGTCACTCGGAAATGACTGACTGCTCAAGGACATAGGGGATTTTTAGTAGAACTTCTGGGGAGGCTGCTTAGCTCTGATGGTGCTTCCAGACCCATCATTTGTCAGTGGTTGTGCTGCTTGACAGTAACCCCCATAGGGAGAGGTTGGCTCAGGCTTGGCTATGAGTGAGGGATGTTAGCGGGCCTCCCTGCTCCACCGAATCTGTGTCTCAGCTCTTGGGCATGTATTCACCTGCTGTTGTAGATGTGGTCATGGTTTGTCTGGAAAGCTTATCTCCAACTTTACTTAGGTCCAAGGTTAGCTTTCAAATCATTTATGGTAGTGGTGCCTTCAATGTGAGGATTTTTACCAAATCATCTTATGTAGGTGCAAAATGATTAATATTCACCAATAATGTTTTAATAGGAATCTTGAGAATTTGCCGATTATGTGAATGACTCAGGGTCAAATGAGGGAGCATTGAGACTCAACCATTTTTTTTTTTTTTTTGGCTCTGGAAATATTTCTCCTGTGCAGTCTCTTAAGGGATTAAGTCAACATGATCACTTGTACCATTACCTTAGTCACTTGGCAGCTGAAAGGACACATGTGTCTTTAGGTGAATTTTCTTTACAATGAGATCGTGAGCTCATAGCTTGCTTAGCTTTTCTTAATTTCAACGAGTCATAACACCCCTGGAACTTAACTTTGTTTTCTGGGCCAAGGCATCCCTGTAGAACGGATTATTCACACTGTACATTTACATTTTTTAGAAGTGTGTTTCTATAATTTGCCACATTTTATGTCACATTCTCCAGGAAAATATTTAATGGCCAAGTGTTACTTACCTAAACCTCTCTACCTCTCAGAGCCCCAGTTTCCTAATCTGTAAAAAAGGGGGAAATTGGTCTATATGACCTCAAAGGGCCTGTCCTGGTCTCTACTGTATTTATCTGTGTGCAGCTTGGTCACACCTGCCTGTCTGCATGTAGTAGGCGTGGGGGTTTGGATAATGTCACATCCATCCTCTGCTTCTCCCTGTCCAGGCGTGTGCACAGGCAGCTCCACTCGGCACATTGTGACCTTTGATGGGCAGAATTTCAAGCTGACTGGCAGCTGTTCTTATGTCCTATTTCAAAACAAGGAGCAGGACCTGGAGGTGATTCTCCATAATGGTGCCTGCAGCCCTGGAGCAAGGCAGGGCTGCATGAAATCCATCGAGATGAAGCACGGTGCCCTCTCCGTGGAGCTGCACAGTGACATGGAGGTGAGAAGTACTGTCTGGATCCGTGGCAAGGCAATAGAATGTCAGGAAAACCACATGGACCTGGTGGCAGCTGGTTTTAGTTGATGCTCTTGTTAGGAGCTCTGCCTTCTGCCTAAGTAGAGGAGAGGAGTACCACTTTATTAGAGGGCTTTATTGCCATCCCCTTGTCTTGGCGTGATTTCATGTTGTTCCGGGCTCAGCTTTGCAAGACAGAATCACTTTTAGATAGCTTAAAATTGTGAATTTAGTGCCAGTTTCTGGCACTGGTGGAGAGTTGGGATTGGCATCAGGATTGTTTACTCGGGAGGTATTATGAGTCCAATGCCTAAACCCTGTAAGCTTTCCAGAGGAAAGCATTTACGGCCTAAATTAGGTCTTTTGAAAATATTTAAGGCCTACATAAAATGTCAGACTCCAAAATTTGAAAAGAAAACTGCAAAACTGATATATATATATATATGATTGATTAAATGCTTACAAAAGGTTACATTATGCCAACTTCTTTATTTGTTCGTGTAGAAATCATAAATATTTCATTGTGTGAAAACAACTTGTAGGCTAGATTTTCTCACATTGCAAGAATTCCTGAATTTGAACAATAATTGCAGAAAAATCTTAGCTAGTCATAGATCAAGTGAGTAACTCCTAGCCAAAAATTAAAAAATCAAAATGATAAAAAATCCTTCCCAAAATTTTACAGCAAAATTATATTCATTGTGGAATGTGAGTACATTTTAATGTGTTTGATATAATATATGGTGGGGCTGCCCAAGAAAGAGTGTCTAGTGGCACACATACACACAAAGAAGACTTAAAGTGGTCCCATTAAAACACTGGTGTCCAACCTTTTGGCTTCCCTGGGCCACACTGGAAGAAGAATTGTCTTGGGCCACACATAAAATGCATTAACACTAGCGATAGCTGATGAGCTAAAACAAAGTTCTGGGCATAATTTTCTGATATCCACCACCATAGAGAAGCAAAAATATCCTTGCATTCAAAGGGTTGGACACAGCTGCTAGATGCTCCTGGAGACACTGCTCTGATGAGTTGGCAATAAGGCGACTTTCCCAGCCTGTCTTAAAGGCATTGCCCTTCCCTGTTGAGTCATATAGACTCAAGGTTCCTTTTAATCTCCAGGCTTTCAGGTTCTTAGTGCATGGCCACCCATACAGTATTACAACAGCCTGTTTTCTGGTCAAGCTCTGTAAAGTCAAGCTCTGTTTTCTAGTCAAGCTCTTCTTTATCTTAGAAGAGCTGCCAACCAATATCAAGGTTTGTGGCTAATGTTGCAGTTGAGTGTAATGAATGTGCAGGAACGCTCAGTAACTTCCCTAAAAACCTAGGGTTCCTCATTGCTAGGACTACCGATGAGCTCTTTCTTCTTTGTGCAGGTGACGGTGAATGGGAGACTGGTCTCTGTTCCTTACGTGGGTGGGAACATGGAAGTCAACGTTTATGGTACCATCATGCATGAGGTCAGATTCAATCATCTTGGTCACATCTTCACATTCACTCCACAAAACAATGAGTTCCAACTGCAGCTCAGCCCCAAGACTTTTGCTTCAAAGACATATGGTCTCTGTGGTAAGAACATTTTCTCAACTCCTCTTCTCTCCCTGCTATACATTTATAAACCTTACTTGCTCTACTCTGAGGCTCTTGGATGCTTATATTTCAGGGTCTAGTAGCAAGGGTCAGATTCTGGTGAGGATGAAGAATGGCCCATCTCTGGCATCAGTGTTTTTGTACCTAGGGCCACTCATTTTATCTTTTTTTTTGTTTGTTTCTCTAGGGATCTGTGATGAGAACGGAGCCAATGACTTCATGCTGAGGGATGGCACAGTCACCACAGACTGGAAAACACTTGTTCAGGAATGGACTGTGCAGCAGCCAGGGCACATGTGCCAGCCCATCCCGGAGGAGCAGTGTCTGGTCCCCGACAGCTCCCACTGCCAGGTCCTCCTCTTACCACTGTTTGCTGAATGCCACAAGGTCCTGGCTCCAGCCACATTCTATGCCATCTGCCAGCAGGACAGTTGCCACCAGGAGCAAGTGTGTGGGGTGATCGCCTCTTATGCCCACCTCTGTCGGACCAATGGGGTCTGCGTTGACTGGAGGACACCTGATTTCTGTGGTGAGTCTCCAAGTTACCTCTGGAAATCCTGGAGACCAGCTAATGGGGCTTGCTCAGCCTCTCTGTGCCCCAGATTCTTTATTCTTTATCTGGCTAATAAGGATGAAAACCCCTGTATTTCATATGACCTGGGATTCCAGTTAGGATCAAATAAGATGGAAGATACACACACATACACACACACACACACACACACACACGTATCTATATATATACACACACACACACTCTGCGTATAGAATTTTTATGTAAATTAATGCATGGTCCTTTCCATTAGTATTTCTATAGTTCAGACAAATGCGATTTTAATGTGTTAGACACATATAGGCATCTGTAAAGCGCTGTGTAACCAGTCACATTGAATTTGAAATTCCACCAAGCTGTAGCACATGCTTACAGTGTAGTCCATGCCTGAGCAGGATTTTGAAGTGCAAGTAGAATCATTTGGTTGCCAAGAGTCTTCTCAATTATAAACACTGCAGGATTGCTAGTGCAGATAGCCCCTCCCCAAGGTCAGCTTCCCTACCTGGACTTGGCATTTATTTAAAGTGTAGGGGAAACTGAAATGAATCAGATATGGCTCCTGTCCCTCAGGGGTGCTGGAGTGAAAAGAATACTGAACTTGAAACCCTCAGTCATCAAATATAATCCTTGACTATTTTTTTGAGGGAAATCAATATGTATATGCACGTTAGAGCCTCAGAATTTATCATCATGGAACTGTCAGCAGCTCTGAGCTGGGTCTGGAGGACTTGGGCATCCTAGTCCCAGCTCAGCTGGTGGATGGACTGTTCTCTTAGTCTTTCTGGACCTCAGTTTCTGCATCCTAGAAGGAGATAGTGGGCCTAGATGACCTGTAGTTTCCTTTGGGCTCTGATTTCTGAGGCCATGTGGATGATACTGCTTCCTCCCAATCAGCCTGCAAATCAAGGGGCAAATGTTAGTTTCTAAGTTACTGGAAGCATTTTCTCTGCATATTAATTTCTTTGTATACCTCCTGGTTATTTACTGTGCTCACAGAGGGAAATCTTTGGTGCTCCAAATCCTTGGAAACTTCTTCCATCACCTGCCTGCCTTGGTGCCTTGAGAAAGTGAGGAAGTTGTTGAGCGAATCAGAACGAGGGAAATGAATCATCTTGTAGCTTCTCTCCCAAGGCAGTTCCTCATAGCTGTGGACTCCTGAATTAAAGATGCTTTTAAAGCATAAAAGATACATGTATTCAAAAAAGGACAACAAAACCTACTAACGACACACAGGTTCGCAACATTTGTTAGGACTAGATTTGGCTGCAAGTAGCAGAGAATTAAAATGTTCTGTCATATAGCTGATCGGAGGCAGTGGCTCCAGCTGATTCTGGGCCTCAAACTGGATTCTAGCTCCTTGCTCTGCCCTCAGTTGGGTGTGGTCTTTTTCTTCATGGTCTAAGATGGAGCTCTAGCCATCACATTCATGCTTCAGGCAGGAAGCTGAGGGAAAGAGGGAAGAGGGACAAGGAGCATGCATAGCTGTCTTTTAAAATGGACTCCTGGAGGCTGCCATGGGATACTATACTTTCTCTTACAGTTCATTGGTCAGAACTAGTCACGTGACTACACTTAGCTGCAAGAAAGGTTGGGAAATATAGTCCTCATTCTGGTGGTCATATGCCCAACCTAAAGTTCTGTTTCTATGGAAGATGGGGAGGATGAAGATTGGTGGAAAATAGCCATCTCTGCTCTGGCAAGTTTGTCTGATGATTAACCATGTTGAATCAGCTATGCCCATTTCACTCTGGCTGGTGTGGGCCTTTGCAAGTGACCTCCTTCTCTGTCTACAGCTATGTCATGCCCACCATCTCTGGTCTACAACCACTGTGAGCATGGCTGTCCCCGGCACTGTGATGGCAACGTGAGCTCCTGTGGGGACCATCCCTCGGAAGGCTGTTTCTGCCCTCCAAATAAAGTCATGCTGGAAGGCAGCTGTGTCCCTGAAGAGGCCTGCACTCAGTGCATTGGTGAGGATGGAGTCCAGCACCAGGTAGGAACCTGGGCCTTTCACTTCCCATGGGGCTGCTTCCGTCTTGGGTCAAAAGGGAGAAGTGTTCACCAATGATTGGCCTTTTCCAACTGTGGCAGCAGAGTTGACTCTTACGGGGATCATTAGGGATAGGGAGGCAGTATTGTGTAATGGCTTTGCATTCAGATAGCTCTTGGTTCAAATCCTGCAACTGTCATGTATTATCTGTGGGATCAAACATCAAAGTGTTGTTACCACATTATTATGATTAGTTATTACTATTGTCTTTATTATTATAGTCATTTAAGCAGAATGATATAGGAGCCCAGGAGGGAAAGGGAAAAGAATATTTTGTGTCATAATGTCTGCCATTGTTAAGAGAGATTGTGTACCTTGATTGTGCTAAACACAATGTATTCATTATCTCAGTGTTTTTCAAAGGTGTATTTTGCAGAGTATTAACAGTTACTTGTGGTCAAGTGAGTTTAGAACACTAGCTAACTATAGTTACACAGGTTTCTTTATTGCAGAACTCTTTAGAGTTTTTAATATGCTACTGTACCTTGCAGATATTTAAGGGAGTTTTTGTTTCTCAAACTTATTTGATCATGGAGTGTGTGTGTGTGTGTGTGAGAGAGAGAGAGAGAGAGAGAGCGAGAATCCCTTGGGACTGGGATTCCACAGAATACAGTATTGTATCCTGTAACACTCATAAATACAAAAATCCTGTGAAGAAACTAAGACCTAAAGAGCTTAGTAAGTTGCCCACGGAAACAATTTACAAGTAATGGAGTTGATCTCAGAATTCGAAGCTCTATATGACTCCAAAGATCTAGCTCTTTCCACTATATGAAATGGCCCTTTTGCTGCATCTTTTTTGGGCTGATTTGCTTGGGAGTCACTGAGTCATCAATTTTTTTTTAGCTCTTTAGGAGTTATTGAGTGTATTTTGAAAGCATATTTACCAAACTCCTCCGTCTTGGCCTAAAATGGCTGTCATCTCTCTTCAAAGTTGACCCCGTGTCTATCTGTAGGATCTGGGGCAGTGTGTGTCTGTGCACATGTGAACGTGCACATGTGAATGTGTGCAGTGGCCCTGTCCTTCATCCTTGACAGTGATACTACAGACCGTGGTAGAGATAGAAGCATATTTGGCTTCTAGGAAAGGAGAATGTGTTTTGTGATCATGGGCTGCACTCAAGACCTAATGTCTTCATTGCCAAGGAGGACCATTCTTGCTAAGTGGACTGAGTAGAATCCTATGAACCACTATGTTCAACAACGAATAGGAGAACTCATGGTAAATGTAGCTAATCAGCCTGCAGAATAATGAAAACAACATTTCAGTAACTACACTATTCTGTCCCTGATGTTATAAGCCAGGATAGGGACCATTTTCTATGATTCTCCTCAAAGCTCTGTAGGGTCATAATCGCACATCCTATTGAATGGATGAGACTGAGGCTCAGTGGCATCAGGTGATAAAGCTGGGATTTATATTCATAGCATCAGTCATCCTACAGTGTCCTAGCCCTGCCATTGACCTCACTGGAACTGTGAACTGAACTCTGGGCTAACTCATGTTCATTGGAGCATGGGTATCCATTAGGGCCATTACTTATAGTCACTTATAGTGATTTCATCTGCTCTTGTTTAGTTGTTGGGCTTTATCCTAGTGGATTCAATTTGTCCTCACTGTGGAATAGATGAGCTAAAGTCCTACTCTACTGCCATATTTCAACTTGCCAAGTTAAGTAATTGCCTGTTCTGTGATATTCCCTAAATGAATTGACAAAACCTTGTATTCCTCTCCCCGATTTGTATAGCTTCTGAGCTCCTGCAGGGCTTGAATGATGTGGACCAATTAACGTATGGGGCTAGCAACCTGTGGTGATTTCAGACTGGTTTTACTAGTAGTGGCAAAATGCTTGCTCTCAGAAGGAGACAGAAATGATCTTTTCCTTGGCGTTCTGTGACGAGAAGTGAGCTCAAGTTTGCAGCATTTCTGGCTCCATGAGTGTCAAATGTCTGCAAGGTCCTGAGGGCAGGAAGATTGTAAACTTTATCTTAGTGTCTCCAAACTCCTATCCTTTGCTTCTCCTCTCTGGCCCTATTTTCCCCTTTCACTACCCACCTCATCTTCAGTCCAACACATTAGAATATGCATTCAAGTTGTATAAAGTTTGCATCCAAATATTTTGGATGTAGAAACTGTCTTATAAATATATTTTAAAAGCAGGTAAAATAAAATTAGTTAATTGAAAACTTTGAAAACAACACAGCCACTTTTAGTGATTTCAGAAAATATAGTTTAAACGGATGAAAACAAACATATCCAGCCACGTGCATTTTCAACTTTGACTTTCAAAGCGGAGAAAGAATAAAAACTTAATATGAAGAACATTTCCATTAAATAAACTTTTTTTTTTAACTGAAAAATAAAGCCCAGAAAACCTTTTATTCAGGGAAATAAACTAGGGTATAAAACTATTGTAGTAATTTCAGAAGAGCAAAATATTCACTAGTTTTCATAGCTCTTGTTTATTTTACAAAACAGAGTCTAAAGAGGTGAACCTCCGCAGTAGGATCAGAAGGGACCAAGAGCCTGCACAGAGTGTCCCTGGCTCAGTGGAGCTGCTGGTGGTGGTGGGTGCTGTACTGACAGGCACAAGTTTAGCTGGAACCCTGTCCATGGCCCAGAAGCTCTGGCCCATAGCCTCCTTCCCTCTCCCTTAGTCTCTGCTGTCCCTAGCTGGGCTCAGCGTTTGCATTTCATTTGCATCCCCCATCAAATTGGCTGGTGGTGGGTGGTGCAGGATGAATTGCTTGTGTCCTTCTTTGACCTCGGGCCTTGAAAATGTCAGTTTTCCGCACCTTATTCTCTGCAGGCCGATCATTTGTCACCTTCATTCAAACTTTAACTCCTGCTGGCTCTCATACCTGTTCGGGCCTGGTGGTAGTCACGCCTGGGCCCTGGAACCTGGCGATTGCAACAGGCCCACTTGCTGTTGGCCTGGGGTTGTGCAGCGGTGCCATCTGCCGGCCACGTTACTGCATAGCCTGGCCAGGCCTGGAGAGCCACTACAGTTGCTTTTAGAAGCTTAGCCTTAGCTTGTTGTTTAAATTTTTTATTTTTATTCTTTCCCTTGCCTTGGGCAGGCCTTATGCTTCCTGGGAAATGAAAATCCCCGGCGAAGGAGGTCGGACACCTGCTTTTGGTCATCTATTGTGTGTTACCCATTCTTAGGATAGTTGGAAAATTGTGTGATTTATTCTTGAGTTTAAATATCTGAGGTCTACGTTTAAAAGGAGAGAAAAAAGAACACTGAAACATATACAGAACATGACTGTCTCCTTCCTCATCCCCTCATGTCTGCCAGTTTGACCCCCTGCCCCAGCCCTCCGAGGCCAGTGCCCTGGGCCCCTCCCTCCACCTTCCCAGCTGGAGTGGCAGCCTCTGTGTCTTTTCTGGTTTTTATTCCTAGTGCTTCCCTTTTCCATCCTGCATGCTGTCGCCAGGGTTGTCTTTATTTAGCTCTTCTCTGTGAGGCAGGGTCCTGCTTATGCCTCCGGGCCTGCACCTGCCTGCCGAGGTAAGGCAAGTTCCTGCAGTGGGCACACAGGGCCTCTTCCATTGTCTTCAGCCACCTGCCTCACCTGTGATGCCGGGCACTGCGGGAGTGTTCCTTCGTCTGTGCCTTTGTCAGCTGTTTCCCACCTGGAATTCCTCCTCCTTTCCCCTTTGCCCAAGTCTTCTCGTGCTTCATAGGTGCGCCCTTGTGAGACTCTCTGGAGTGCCCAGTCTTAGTGGACTCTCCTTTTGCACTCTTACTGCTCTTTTATTTTCTGTTTTTATAAACAGCTTTATTGAGATATAATTTACATGCCACAAATAGCACATATTTAAAGTGTACAATTTGATAGGTTTTGACATATGTACACACCTATAAAACCATTGACATAACCAAGATAATGAATTTCCATCCCCCAAAGGTTAGCTTATGCCCTTTTAAATATATTCCTCAACCCTAGACGACTACTGGTCTGCTTTCTGTCACTTTAGATTCGTTTAGATTTTCTGGAATTTCGCATAAATGGAATCATGCCTGCGCACTTCTTTTCTGCCTGGCTTCCTTTGCCCAGCATAACGCTTTTGGGATTCATCCGTGATGCTGTGTGTTTTGATAGTTTTCTCCACATTGCTAGGTAGTATTCCACGGTGTGTGTGTATCACAATTTATTTTTCTCATTCAGATTTTCATGAATGAGTCTTATTTCCTTAACTTGACTATCAGCCATTCGAGGGCTAGGACGGTGTGTTCAGACCTGCCCATGATGGGCACTGTGTCTGTTGATGAGAAGCAGTTGTGCTGCAAGAGGCTAGGCCTGTGGTGTCTGGGGCCAGAATGCCAAGTTCGAAGCTTCGATGTGCCACTTGGTCAAATTTCTTAACTTCTTGGTGCCTCACTTTCATTATTTGTAAGTATAGATAATACTACTTATCTGGTAGGGTTATTATTAGGAAAATAAAGTACATAATTGTAAAATTCTTAGAAAAATATCTTGAACATATTTATTATTAGTTATCTGTGGGAGGCAGCAGAGCATGGTGGTTTAAAACCATGGATTTGGGCCGGGCATGGTGGCTCACACCTGTAATCCCAGCATTTTGGGAGGCTGAGGCAGGTGGATCACTTGACGTCAGGAATTCAAGACCCAGCCTGGCCAACATGGTGAAATCCCATCTCTACTAAAATACAAAAATTAGCTGGGTATGGTGGCACATGCCTGTAGTCCCAACTACTTGGGAGGCTGAGGCAGGAGAATCACTTAAACTCGGGAGGCAGAGGTTGCAATGAGCCGAGATCATGCCACTGCACTCCAGTCTAGGCGAGAGAGTGAGACTCTGTTTCAAAACAAACAAACAAACAAACAAACAAAACATAAAACAACAAAGAAACAAACCATGGATTTGGATTCAAATCCTCGCTCTGTGCCTGTGCGAACCTAGCAAGTGCCTTAGCTTTCTCATCGGAAAAGTGAGGGCAGTGGTAAAAAGTATCCTCACCATAGGATTGCAGTGACGTTTACATGAGTGATTTAAATAAAGCCCTCAACACAGTGGCACATAGCAGGTGGCATTTGAATGTTAGCTGCTATCACTTATTGAGTGAGTGAAAGGTGTCAAGGGCAGGACCAGAGGGGTTGATCCTGAAGGAGGGCAGGGCACTTTGGGGGAAGGGGGCCTTACTTGGGGGTCTTGGATCTTCCTTCTTAGCTGACTGATTGCTGACCGTGGAAGTAATAAGTAAGACCTTCTTGACCTGGGAACTTTTTAGAGGCCTTTGAGCTACTGGATAAGAATGTGTTTCTTCAGGGGCAATTTCACTTGAATTTAATTTTAAGTTTAAATTTAACTTCCTGGCTGAATCCAGAGGGAGACTGAGTCCTGGCTCTGCTTCTTATTAGTGGTGCTCTTTGCTGTGCACCCTGTGCTAATCACAGTTTCTTACTCCTTACAACAGTCCTGCAAGGCAGGCTTGAGTACGCCCATTTTATAGGTGAGGAAACTGAGGCACAGCGGAATGCAGCCTGTATTAGAGTTCGGGAGTTCATGACTTCCAAGCTTTGTGCTGTGGGGCTGTGTGTAACTTTGAGAAGGCTGCTCTCTGCCCTGGGCCGTCTCTCATTTGAAAAATCAGAGAACCGCACTCAGGCCTCTGACGTCACTGCGGGCATCAAGAATGTGATGCTTTCAAGAGTTTTGCTGTCCTCCCCACAGCTCTTCCTACTCTATTGTCTGAAGTCAATTTCAGAAATAAATGGATTTTTTTCCCCAAGCAACATCCCAATTTCTCCTTTGGCTTGAGAAATGACTAGCAGTGCGATCCAAGAACTCTTAATTTTTCTTTCTTTGCTTGGTTTTAGCACTGCCAACAGAGAAGGCTGTAGTGAAAGTTTCCGCATGTTAGTTTACAAAGCAATGTGGCAACCACCTTTCTGAAAGCCATTAGAACCTCACAACCTCCTTTCTCCCTGCTTGTGTTTGCCTGTGAGGCTGTCAGAGGGCTGGCTCAGGGACTGGCCCTTGCCGGAGGCAGGGAGAGCTGACCTCTGTGAATTCTGGGCTTTGTACCTAGAATGTCCTGTGCCCTCTCTGAACCTCGCTTTCCCCTCAGTTCCTGGAAGCCTGGGTCCCGGACCACCAGCCCTGTCAGATCTGCACGTGCCTCAGCGGGCGGAAGGTCAACTGCACAACGCAGCCCTGCCCCACGGCCAGAGGTGAGAGTCCTCCCCTCCCTGGTGCCTTCATGGAGGAACAAGGGCCCCTGCAAGGCCCCCCGGCCACCCATCTTCAACCCTGGCAGAACAGACTCACACACTGGCACCTAGAGTCCTAGAGTGGGTGGGCTTCCTTGCCCAGCCTGCATGTCCCATCGCTGGGCCTGG